>NC_080164.1:20847955-20870455 GCF_950295315.1 Erinaceus europaeus
AAGGGACACTTAGCAAAGGATTGTTACCTGAAACAGAGAGGAAGAAGCCTGAGAGAGAAGGAAGAAGTTTGGGGCAACACAGACCTAGGCTGGTGGACTTTGAAGTTAAACCTTTGGAAAGCTTCCTTCTGGTGCTCAGCACCTGCTTAACCAACTCTGGGGGTAACTGATGATGTGGTTCTCTGGTCGACCCAGCTAGCTTTTTCCCCCTAGAATTGTTATTGTGACCATCCATCTTGACAGTGACCTTGAACCAGATCCCACGATCTATGATTCAGTCTTCATGAGACCGCCACAAAGTCTCAACAAATGTTCTGAACACGTCTAGTTTATGCCAGGATTTGGGGTTATTAGAAAGAACATACCAGACCCAGCCTTCCTCCCCCTCCCACCCCCAGGACAGCACAAAGTTCTCACCAATAAACTTTAACATAAACCTTTGCACAACTGTGCTAGTATTTCCATGTACTAATTTCACGGGCTGAAACCCAATCTGTAGATTTGCCTCTATAAATGTCAATGGACGTCGAGTTGAGAGGCACCACTTTAAATTCTTGCTGATGATCAATGAGACTGTTTTCCTATCAACGTACAAACACCAGGTATAATCAATCTCTTAAATCTTTCTTCATGAGGGTTTCATTGGAACAGAAAGGAACAAGGGCAGGTCCAAAGGGGGAGGCAGGAAGTGGGAAGAAGATACATCAAAGGGTCCAAGAAGTGCAAGAAGGGAGGGCAGAGGGCTAACTGGCTTTGCAGAAACCTGCCTCTGTCTGCCCCAGACCCTGCAGCCTGAGGGTGTTTCTAGCTGGAATACCAGGAGTCTGTTCTTCTGACCCTGGTACTGGGCTCCCAGAACTGGCAGCAGTTACTGGATAATTCTAAAAGCATTCATTGCCCTGAGTCTCCTAATTTGAGCCCAAGACCCTAGACAAGTCACCTACTCCTTTTGAGCAAAGCTATTATTTTCTACTAAAATTATTTCTTTTTTTTTTCTTTATAAAGCTTTCTAAAAATGTTGAAGCCTACCACCATCCATGAGACTCCCTCTACCTTTTCCTACGCTCACCTTCTCCTGTTTGGTAACCCACATTTTGCTGTCAGTGTCCATTAGTTTATTTTTTGGTTTTACTTCTTCCATATTTGCTTCATCTGTTTTATTTCCTTCTATGTTGCACACACAGGTGAAACCACTGACAACTTGCCTTTCTCCTTCAAACGTGTTTCCCATCATACCTTGGAGTCTTTTTCACTTTGCTGCAAATGGCAAAGTTGTGTCTTTTTTCCCCCATTGTGTTTATGTAGTACGCTCACCAACTCTTGATGGGCAAGTACGTACGCTGTTTCCATGCCTTAGCTGTTGTAAATAACACTGCATAAACATTAAAGTATCTGTAGTTCTTTGAACTAATGACTTTGTATTCTTTGCATAGGTGCCCAGAACTGGAATTCTGAATCATCAGGTAGTTCCATCATTCAGTTTGCTTCTCTTGAGGAGATGCTATGCTGTTGCCCAAAATGGCTGTACCACTTTATAGTCCCAGATGTACAAGGGAATGTACCTTTGAGAAAAGCTTTTTTTCCTGTTTTATTATTTTTATTTTTTAATTGCCACTGAGGTTATTGCTGGGGAATTCAAAGGTCAACTGAAATGTCAACTGGTGTTGCACCAGGCTACAGTTGTACCTGCTTGTGTGAGGAAAGGCATGTCTCAAGCTCATCAGAAGCCTGGGTTGTAAACACATCCATCTATGATTAATTAGAACATGGAGAAACAAAGTCATCTTAATAGTTCATAAAAAAAAAATCCACCACTCCTGGTGGCCATTTTTTCCTTTATATTTTATCTTATTTAAAAAAAATTTTTATTTATAAAAAGGAAACATTGACTAAACCATAAGATAAGAGGGGTACAACTCCACACAATTCCCACCACAAGATCTCTGTATCCCATCCCTTCCCCTGATAGTTTTCCTGTACTTTAACCCTCTGGGAGTGTGGACCCAAGGTCATTGTGGGATGCAGAAGGTGGGAGGTCTGGCTTCTGTATTTGCTTCCTCGCTGAACATGGGTGTTGACAGGTCGATCCATACTCCCAACCTGTCTCTCTCTTTCCCTAGTGGGGAAGGGCTCTGGGGAAGCAGAGCTCTAGGACACATTGGTGGGATTGTCTGTCCAGGGAAGTCTGGTTGGCATCATGCTAGCATCTGGAACCTGGTGGTTGACAAGAGAGTTAACATATAAAGCTGTCAGGCTGCAATGCGGAGGAGAGAGAGAGGAGATCCGGAGTGGAGAGGGAACACAATTCTTTATTCGGGCGGTCACCTCAGAGTTGGGTGAGAGTGCAGCAGTTTGGGCCATGTGGAGCTAGCCAAAATGTCCTCCTCCTGCTACACGCAGCACCCTTCCATCACCAAGCGGGCAAGAGAGAGAGGGAAGTAGGAGGGCTTTATAGGGCAAAAACCGAGAGTCGGGACAGGATTGGCTAGGAAACAAGGCACTTGGGGATAGGATACTGGGAAGGGGGAGGAGTAACCAAAGCACTCCAGGGTAGGATAATGGCTCTTGGGGGGATGGGAAGGGGAAGGAGTAAACAAAGCACTCCAACTATTGTGGGGAATTGACAATGCCCTGAGGGCACAGCATGGCAGAACAGGCACTCTGAGAATGTCCCAACTCTCATGGGAATTAGCAATAGTCTGAGGGGACAACATGGCAGATGTGACTGCATCTGCACAATTTCCCAGCACAAAGCCAAACAGATTGTTGACCAATCATGGACCTAAGGGCTGGAATAGTGCAGATGAAGAGTTGGGGGGGGGGGGCGGTCCTCCATTTTGTAGATAGCTAGTAGGCATATTTTAGTTATATTCTAAAGGGCCTGTGGCTATACTAGTTTGTTGTTTTTTTTTTCTCCCCTGAGCCTGAAATCTGATATGCATGTGGACCCAAGTTATTGCCTGGGGAGATGATGTCATGGCTGGGATAAGGACTAGAAAGCTGGATCAGGGAAGAGAGTAGCTCCCAATATGGGAAAGGGATATAAATATTGTTGACTGTAAACCCCATCAATTTGATGTGATCTGGGGCCGTATTCTGCTTAGGTGCCCATGTGACCTCTGCATCCCTCTAGATCTGAGCTCACATTCTGTGGTCATGAGTAGGAACATTCCAAGCTGCCCCTATATCGACCCATCTTCCTCAGGTGTAGCATAGAGAATGTTGTCCAGCCTCCCTTCAGAGGATGGGACATTCTCTACCATTGATGATCCAAGTTGAGGGCAAGGTCCTATGGGGCCCACAAAGGGGTCTATTGTGTTGTTCCTGATAGAAATGAGTGGGAACAATAGACAGAGGGATTTATTCAAGGTCTAGGCCCATCATGTCTGTTTGGGAATCTCAGGACTCCCCAATTAGGGGCCCAGCTGATGGGGTGGCCTGATAGTGACTAAAGAATCATCATTAAAGTATGCCAGTCTCTTGTCCTTATTCAGCTTTTGCAGTCCTTACTTTGCTAAGGTTAGCTTTGGAGTGAGTGAGGGAACTGTAATAGGAAGCAGGTGATGAAGGTATCTAAGTCTAAGTAGACACTATTTCATTATGAACTTTATACTGACTCACTGCAGACTATTGTGTACTTTTGCTTTCAGATATATATTTTGCCCTAATTTATGGATACATGTGAACATATGTTCTATCTCATGGGATCTGGTCTATATCTAGGTTTTGGGATTCTGTTAGGAAGTGAGCCTCCTGGAATGAAATTAGAGAATACTATGAAAGGAAAGGTCTCACCCAAGTAATGAGGGTGAAGTGTTGACATTCCATGCCTCACATCTCTGGACACAGTCTGAAGTGAAGGATGCTGAGGTGGTACTCATTGCGTTGATTAGGTTGGGATCGGCAGATTCAATGTCATTTGGTATGAATTGAGAGAATCATGCAGGAAATTGATCCCCACCCCAGAGGTTCCAGGACTAGGGGAAATATAAGCCTATAGAGGAAGCTGAAGCTGCTGTCTTAGGGTCTAAGACGACAATAGATAGTTATTGCTATAATCACATTATTTGGCAATTGGGTTAACTTTGAATTATCCCTTTGTTAGGATTTGCTGTATCATACACAACATCTCCATAATTTATGTCCTTTGACATTATTTGTATATATTATTTGTATATATATATATATATATATATATATATATATATATATACATTATTTGTGCCACCGGTTGCTTCTGTTCTCCCTGGTCGAAGCTTTTAAGAGAGTCAACATATCAAAGACTCAGCCTATGTATTAAAAAGTCTGTGCTTTAAAAATTTTGAAACATTCAATCAATTTTCCCCTCATATTAATTAAATAGTGGTTCATATGACTACAAATTAATAGGAATGTACATAAACAGCATTCCCACCACCAAAAGACTGTGTCCTATCCCATCCCCCCAGCCCCCGCCCCGTGTAGCCGAACATCAACCCTCACCCTCAACCCAGGGTTTTTATTTTGGTGCCCTACTGAGAAAAACGTTTAAAGGGGATCAGGTGGTGGTGCACCTGGTGGCACACCTGGTTGAGCACACATGTTACAATGCACAAGAACCCAGGTTAGAATCCCCAGTCTCCACCTGCAAGGGGAAAGCTTCACAAATGGTGAAGCAAGGCTGCAGGTGTCTTTCTGTCTCTCTTCCTCTCTCTTTCACCCTCCCCCTCTCTGTTTCTATCCAATAAATAAATAAAAATAATAAAAAGAAAATTAAAAAAAAAACTTTTAAAGAAAATGTGTGGGGAAGGCAGCACAATGGTTATGCAAAAGATTTTCATGCCTGAGGCTCTCAAGGTCCAGTTTCAGTCACCTTAAACCAGAGCCGTGTAGTGCTCAAACAACAACAAAAGCTAAAGAAACTTCCCCACACCTTAGGTTTAGAGTGTTAAACAACGACTAGAGCAAGCAAACCAGTGCTTCCACACCATATGTTGTGTAACTTACCACTACTGAGTTCCAAGTTCCAAGTTTGGGATCTAAGTTTAGAAAATCCCAGAATAGTTCAGATGCCATCTTTTACCTTCAGGGGTCATCTAAGGCAGGAGAAAGAGCTTTAGACAGAGTGATTTGGGATTTGCACAGACCTGTGTTGAAGTCTCCAACCTCTGCCACTTGTTAAGGGGATTTTGAACTCAGTTATCTCAACTAAAAAATGGAACTAACATTCTCCCCAAGATGATATTATAAAATCCATGTCAGAGGCTTGGTTCACTGGCACATGTAAGTTCCTGTTCACTGTGTCAGTATGGACAGATATGGCACACCTGGAAAAGACACCTGGAAAAACACACCTAGACTGGATTTTTTAGATAGAGACAGAGATGCAGAGAGAAAGTAAAATATACCACAGCACTGAAGCTTCCTTCAAAACAATGGGGGCCGGGCTAGAACCTGAATCACACACATGGCAAAGCAACACGCTATCCAAATGAGTTATTTCACCTGCCCTTTAGTATGCTTGTTTTTATGAGAGAGTAAGAAGATGTGTCTTTGTGTTTGCCTATATGAGAGAGGAGCAGACCAGTACACAAGCTTAGCTTTGGCCTTTGGAGTCTCAGGCATGTGGGAAGGTATTCTGACAGTCTGAGCTATTTCCCTAGTCTCAGACTGGATTTTACAGTGGGAAATTCTAGTTTGCTGAGTTGAGCTTTTTGTAGAATTCAGGAAAAGCATCGCCATTGCCCCAAAGTCTCCTTTCCCAGGACACTGCTTGTACTAAAGATTATATGTAACAACTCTCTGAACTGAAGTGAAACAATACTGAATTATACCCTTCAAGAGTCACTGGAGGGTATGTGAAAAAATATCTCAATCAAATTGTTATGAGGAAGGGACCAAGTAGTGGCACATCTGGCTGAGCACACATGTTATATTCAGCAAGAATCCAGGTTCAAGTCCCCAGTCCCCACTTGAAGGAGAAAAAATTCACTAGTGGCAAAGCAATGTTGCAGGTGTCTCTCTTTTTCTCTATTCTCCCCTCCCCTCTCAATTTCTCTCTGTCTATATCCAATAAATAAATAGATAAATACATAAATAAAATATTTTTAAAATTGTTATGAGGAAAAGATTATTGGGGGATTGACAGTTTTCTACCACTGGATTATTTGACTCCAAAGAACTCAAGAGAAAAAGGTATCATCACCTACTGAAATGCCAATCATTGTGCTTTGCCTTTGGATACTTTCTCCATCTTAATTATCCAGACATCCTTGCCATGGGTGTGGGAGAGGGAGTGGGGGCTAGTTAGGATGGTTCCAACAGAAATACACAGGGGGAAAGCCAATGTTTATTATTTTCTTTCCAAACTTAAAAATTTGGAAAGCCAAATTGTTCTTATTTATGAAAGGAGGGTTTTGTTGAAAAGAAAAAACAAAAGCTTGTGACATCTAAGGGGGTGGCCCTGAGGTGGCTCAACATGGAGGGAAGGTGTGGGGCAGAAGCCAGCACCCAAGTTCAGCAAACCCCTCCTTCTACTACCACCACCAAGGTAGAGCAGGAACTAGGGCTGTGTGGAGTGGGCAGAGAGGGCTTCTGGGGGCTTCACAAAGGAGAGAATTTCCTCAAAGACCATACCAAGTATCTTCACCGAGCACATCCCCCAAGTGTGGTGTTTGGGGGCTCTTGGAGAAGACTGGGTTCTTCTATTTTTTTCTAACTCAGCTCCAGTCTAGCTCTCACATCCGCCAGAGCTCAGCCCCCTGGCACCCAGCTTGGGGCATGCAGCACCCATTCAGTTCACTCTCTGAATCATCTGACAGTTTCCAGACATTGCCTGGGGCAGCCAAGCAGGGGAGGGAGCAGAGGCTGCAGGAATGTGACCCATATATGATTCCTCACCTCCCACTTGACTGCCTAGCGAGAGCTTCCAGCTCTGGGAAGGGGAGAGTTGAGCAGGAGGACAGGCATGGACAAATCTCTTGTTGTTTAAAATGGAAGAGCAGGTGGCCAGGGGTGGGGGCTGAGGGTGGGGGTAAAGGGTCAAGCTCCTTGGCTTTTCCCAGAAGCCCTGGAGAGGCTTGCAGAGAGGGGAGCTCCCTCCTGAAAAGTCTGCACAGAGAGTGGAGCTGGAGATAAAGAGCTCAGGGTACTGGGCAACAATTAGCACCCAGCTGGGCACGGGTCCACTGCAGACCTTGGATCCTCCAAGTCCAGCCTTGAACTTTCAAACAAGAGTGAGGAAGAGAGATGAGATCCTCTTCTGGATCCTTTCTTTGCCTTAAGAAAACAATCTTGAGGAAAAAACAACAGAACTGGAGGCATCACACTCCCAGATCTCAAATTGTATTATAGGGCCATTGTCATCAAAACTGCTTGGCACTGGAACGTGAGTAGACACACTGACCAGTGGAATAGAATTGAGAGCCCAGAAGTGAGCCCCCACACCGATGGACATCTAATCTTTGACAAAGGGGCTCAGACTATTAAATGGGGAAAGCAGAGTCTCTTCAACAAATGGTGTTGGAAACAATGGGTTGAAACATGAAGAAGAATGAAACTGAACCACTGTATTTCACCAAATACAAAAGTAAATTCCAAGTGGATCAAGGACTTGGATGTTAGACCACAAACAATCAGATACTTAGAGGAAAATATTGGCAGAATTCTTATCCGCATAAATTTTAAAGACATCTTCAATGAAACGAATCCAATTACAAAGAAGACTAAGGCAAGTATAAACCTATGGGACTACATCAAATTAAAAAACTTCTTCACAGCAAAAGAAACCCTAACCAAACCAAGAGACCCCTCACAGAATGGGAGATCTTTACATGCCATACATCAGACAAGAGTTTAATAACCAACATATATAAAGAGCTTGCCAAACTCAACAAGACAACAAATAACCCCATCCAAAAATGGGGGGAGGACATGGACAGAATATTCACCACAGAAGAGATCCAAAAGGCCCAGAAACACATGAAAAAATGCTCCAAGTCTCTGATTGTCAGAGAAATGCAAATAAAGACAACAACGAGATACTACTTCACTCCTGTGAGAATGTCATACATCAGAAAAGGTAACAGCAACAAATGCTGGAGAGGGTGTGGAGTCAAAGGAACCCTCCTACACTGCTGGTGGCAATGTCAATTAGTCCAACCTCTGTGGAGAACAGTCTGGAGAACTCTCAGAAGTCTAGAAATGGACCTACCCTATGATCCTGCAAGTCCTCTCCTGGGGAATATATCCTAAGGAACTCAACATATCCATCCAAAAAGATCAGTGTACACATAGGTTCTTGGCAGCACAATTTGTAATAGCCAAAACCTGGAAGCAACCCAGGTGTCCAACAACAGATGAGTGGCTGAGCAAGTTGTGGTCTATATACACAATGGAATACTACTCAGCTGTAAAAAATGGTGACTTCACCATTTTCAGCCGATCTTGGATGGACCTTGAAAAAATCATATTGAGTGAAATAAGTCAGAAACAGAAGGATGAATATGGGATGATCTCACTCTCAGGCCGAAGTTGAAAAACAAGATCAGAAAAGAAAACACAAGTCGAACCTGAAATGGAATTGGCATATTGCACCAAAGTAAAAGACTCTGGGGTGGGTGGGTGGGGAGAATACAGGTCCAAGAAGGATTCAGAGGACCTAGTGGGGTTGTATTGTTATATGGGAAACTGGGGAATGTTATGCATGTACAAACTACTGTAGTTACTGTTGAATGTAAAACAGTAATTCCCCAATAAAAAAATAAAATAAAAAGAAATATCCCGATATTTGCAAAGGAGAGCACTGAGTAAGGAACTGCTAGCAAGAACAGCTCATCTGAATGGTGCACCTGCTTCACCAAACACATCACCTGGTCCCAGCCCAGCCCCTATCACAATGGAGAAAGCTCTAGTGCTGCAGTCTCTCTCTCCCTCTCTGCCTCTCTTCCCCTCCCTCCCCCTCCCTCTCCCTCCCTCTCACCCTCTATGTCTGAAAAAAAAAAGTTTGCTGGGAGTAGTGGCACTCCATCAATAAACAAACAAACAAACAAAAAGGCAAAAATCCTGAATGTACTTGTGCCTGAGCAACAATTCATATGCAGAGCATCTGAGGTGGCTCCCCAGGTGTGCTGGAGGGATATGTGGGGGCTTCAGGAGGGTACCTGTCACACAGTCCTGGGCTTTCATCAAAGGACAGAGCCTGGCAGAGGGAGATGACCTCTGTGTTGGACAAGGTCTGAAGGGCTGGGCTAAGCTTCTGCCTCTGGAGGTGGGTGTCCATGGGTCCCGAGCTGATGTGGAATGGGGAAGAAAGAGGGAGAGGGAGATGGGGAGGACTGGTATCTCTACTTCTGCTTCCCTGGAACACACCCTCATATTTTCCTCTGGAACATTAACCCACCCCTAACCCCGCCCCCAGACATCTGCTTCCAAGCTCCAGAAATGTGCACATGACCCAACACAGGGACTTTTTATTCAAGTTCTTGGGAAACATAAACTCATTTTCAGCTGAATCCCTAGCTGGGAGGGAGTGAGCAAAAACTGTTGGAAGCCACCATGTAGGAATGTCTACCTAAGAAGAACATAAGCTTAGAGCTGAGAAGCACCTGGATCTAACATTTCCTGAAGCAGGATTTACCCTCAGTACCAATGCCCAGAGTCTTTTTTTTTGTTTCAGACAGAAGGAGCTGGTGTCTCCTCTTTCAAGCAAAGGAATCCTGGTACTACAGGCAGTGGCTAACACTGCTGGCCAACCATCTGTTGAAGCTTGGAATTAAATCTCAATTCTCAGACTGTTCCTTTTACATCTTCCCTGATCCCCTCCACAAATTCATCACATTCAGGTCCAGAGTGATCAGCTGTACCAGAGAACTCTCCATCCTTCCACACTATACCAGCTGGTACCTCTGTGCTTTGTCCTTGACCCGGACCCTGCAGTCTAGACCCCCAGATGACTCTGTATTCACTGGTCTGGACTCTGTCTGCCTGCTTAGGCTTCTTGGAGCTGGCCATTCCCTGACCAGGCAGGGTCTGAACTTACTTTGAACTTGAGCTCTCTCCTCAAGTGGCTCCTCATAGCCATATCCAGCCTTGATCCTGGGAAGAAAGGTCTAGCATCCTGCCTAAGATCTGCCTCTGAAGTTTCTTTTTATTAAAGCTGTTTTAACTTATTTATTTATTGCATAGAGATTGAGAAATTGAAAGGGAAGGGAGAGAGAAGGAGGGAGAGAGAAAGAGAGACACTCATAGCACTGCTTCACTGCTCATGAAGCTTCCCTCCTGTAGATGGGGACCAGGGACTTGAATCAGTTGTAATGTATGCGGTCAGCCAGTAAACCTCTGAAGATGTTATCTAAGAGGTTCAGACATATCCCCCAAATGGGGACCCCAAAAGGGAAATAATCAAGAAGGCAAAGAGTCTGGAAATCAGGTCCTTAAAGTCTGATTCAGTGAAGGGTGGCATCTGTCCTGGAAAAAAAAAAATGTAAGAGGAGAGACAGAATCTTTCTGTGAGTACTGTAAAGTTTTCTTATAGAATGAGTGAGAGACACTGGGTCACTCTTCCCTCTGGCCTCAGCAGAAAAGAGTACTGTGGAATTGCCCTTGACTTTAGCAAGAACCTCTCCAATACCCTGATGATCTCTCAAATCCCTCTCCCTGTGCATGTCAGTGGGCATGGGAAAATTTCTCAGCATTGTGTCTAGGGGAAGCTGGAGTGTGTTGGAGTGATCCTCATGGAGGACAACAACTGACCAGAACTGGAGCCATCTCCTGGTCCTCAGGAACATGAGAAAGCAAGAATCACTGCCTAGGAGCCAAGTCGATTTAAGAAAAGTAAATGGTCCCTACTCTGGAGGCACAGCCAGGGGTGGAAGGAGAGCCCCTGTGCTATATCAGAAGGCGGCCATCTTGCAAAGGCAGGGAGATATGGGAACTGGTTTAATAAGTAAATTTATCAAAACCAAACAGCCAGAGCTCACAGCCTGTGAGCAGTAAACATCCATAGGTGAAGTTTTATGAGAGTTTAAAAGGAACTTTATGAGTTCTGAGGGAGCCTCAGCATCAACTGAAACCAGCAATGGAAAAACAATATAATGTGAACTGTGGGAAACAATAGCTGAAAATTCTGTCACCATGACCAAGCCAAGGAAACAGCTCAGGGCAAGGAGGAAGACGTGCTGAACTTGAGATCTCTCCCAGGATTTTTTTTTTTTTGAGGGGGGAAGGATCTAGATCATCTTGCCAACATCTTTAGCTCCTGGCAAGCAAAGGTATTTAATATCTCCTGCTCCCCAACCAGCGCTGAGTTCAGTGTGAATGCGCACATGCAAACACACTAAAGTGTGTCTAGGAGGTGGGAGTATGCCGAGCAGCACTCCACAGATGTTCCCTGTGGGGGGACTTTTCCCAGCATGGCGGGAATCATAAATATTAAATTTTGTCAAGCTCACATAGATAGCTGACCCTAGATTTGAGCCTACGTCTGTCTGTCCTGAGAGCCCTGTCGTTTCAGCCACACCTCCAGCTGCCAGACTTGTGGGCTTCACCAACCACTGCAGTTTCAAAAGCACTCAGGAGAACCCTGTTGAGTTGCCAAGAGTTTATTGAGAGGATATTGCTTTAAAATGAGAGTTATATTAACAACAGCCCCAAAGGACAGGCTGTGGTCTCACAGTCAGGAGCTTTATGAAATATCCCATTCCTTGCTGCACCGTGTGTGTGTGTGTGTGTGTGTGTGTGTGTGTGTGTGTGTGTGTGTGTGTGTGTGTGCGTGCGCGCGCGCAGTCACTGACAGGCACCTCTTGAGAGGTCTTCTCTGCCATACTATTCCCTTCTCTGTCCCTAGTGGAATAATGTTATACACTAAGCACTGCTTGGGGCTTGCTGTTGATCCACTGGCATTATTCCCTGTTTCCTGCTCAGTCCTTTAGAAAGACCCCAGTGGCATAGGGTCTTAGACCTGAACAGTCAGTGCCATTTTGTCTCCCTTTGCATTCATGACTGAGTTGGACCAAGCCACCACCACCACCTGCCTTTCTCCCTCTCTCTCCCGGGATTGAAGGCCTCTCTTGGCAGACCAGCAACACAGGGTTATTTCTTTTCTTTCTTTTTATTTATAGGATACCACTATTGAGAAACAGAGAGAAGGGGGAGATAGAGTGAGTGACAGGGAGAGCAAGAGAGAGAGAAGAGACCTGAAGCGCTGCTTCCTCACTCACAAAGCTTCCCTCTGCAGGTGGTGAGCAGGAGCTTGAACCTGGGTCCTTGCCTATTGTAACATGTGTACCAACACCATGCCCCCACAGGGTCATTTCTTATCCTGAAAGAGATGCCACCACTGCCAGTCCTTTCCAGCTTAGGCTCTCACTTTCAGGGGCTCTTGAAGCAATGGGGAAATGGACAGCACCCTCAGAGGTGGGAGGCACCTCGGCATGGAGGGCTCTGGGCTTCCAAAGGCCCATTCGCTTGCCCCAGTCCTTCCACGCGGTGAGCAAGAGAAACTCACTGCTTGTCTTCTAGCTTCTTCCATGCACAAAAGGAGGCAGACTGGGCCAAGCCATCATCGAGGATGCCTCTGGCCCTGGCAGTCTCCCGCTCTCTCCCATCTGGCTGACTGCAGCTCCTTCCTTCCACATGGACCTCCTCTGTCTGAGAGAATCTGGATTGGGGTGGGGGGGGTGAATTCACTGACAGGCTGGCTCTGGGGGATGGACCTGAAATCTGATCGCGCAGCTGTTGGGTGATTCGCTATGAGTGTGTGATCACTTGGGGCTGGAAAGGCAAAGTTTACCAGATGCTCTCTTGGACCCTGGCTCCTTTTTCCATGAGACCAAACCATTATCCTCAAAAGCATGACTAATCGTGTATGCCCCCGCCCCCAGCTAGGGGAGTGGAGGTGTGGGGGGGTGCTTAGCCAGGACGCAGCAGGCCCTGCTGGGGGGCACCCACCATGCTTCTGTTCCTTCTCAGCCCACTGCCATCCCAGGGCCTGGGCAAGAAGCCAGGCTGAGCACTGGAACCCACCCCTTGCCATGTTAGCAGGCGTAGCCTGGGAGGTGCTCATTTTTCATGGCCATGGCTCATTGTGACAGTGAACCCGGTGCCCTAGAGGCCCAGCACAAGGAGGGCAAGGGCAGGGCCAGGGCCAGTTTGGAAGACTCGCTTGTCATTTCAGTTCAGAATAGCCGCTCTCTGGTACCCACTGGGACTGCCACTTGAAGGGAAAACTCTGGTTGCTGTCCCACCAGCCGATGGGAAGCATCAAGGGAGCCTGCAGTCAGAGCAGCTCCTGCGGAGAGAAAGCTCAGGGACACCAGAGGCTTGAGCAAATGTGCTGCCTTGATGGGCCAGGAAACCTCTGGCTACCTCCTCAAGCATCCCCAGGCCCAGCTTGGGAGCATATTTCCATTCTGGAAACATCCCTGCACCTACTGGCCCTGGTGATCTGCAGGAGTGAAGGTCCCCAGCCTCTCGATAAGATAGATCACAGGGTGCCTCCTTTTTCTGTGGAGATAATCACAGGGTGGGGCCTCCAGTCTCCTGAATCTCTTGCCCTTTGGAGACACTTTTCTGCATTTTATTTTGGTGACAAGTATAAATTAGAGGGAACAACAACAACAAAAACAACTAGAAGTGAAAAGCCATGAGGAGGAAACCCAAGACCAAGAAGACAGCTATAATGAGACACACATTCACACAAGAAATATCAGCATGGAGGGGCAGGGAGATTGCATAGGACTTGCATGAGAGAGGTTCCAGGTTCAGTCCCCAGCACCACTGATAGCCAGAGATGAGGGGCACTCAGGTCAGAATAAAGAAGGAAAGAACAAGGTGAGAGTGTGTAGATTTAGGAAGAACCTCCCTCCAGGAAGCGGCAACCAGAGAAGTCTGTGGGGCAGTCCAGATAAAAGAAACCCATTTGGGGGGAGAACACCACTCCCCGCCCCCAATATGAGGGCAACTTCTGTGGAGACACACCTGAGGGAGTGGCTGGAGACCTGCTGAAGTCAGGTCTGGGCTGCCCTCTACAAAGAGCAGGAGAGCCCCCTACCTATTAGCATCTGGGGGGGGGAGGGGGAGAGGAGAGGGAGGGACAGAGACTCCATAAGGAGTTGGGGGAGGGACCAGGGTTTCTAATCACCTAGGGGGAGTCTAGGTCCCCTGAGAAAAAGCACTGTCAGGCAACAGGTGGTGGCACACCCAGCTGAGCATACACATTACCATGCACAAGGTCCCAGGTTCAAGCCTCCAGCTCCCTCCCACCTGCAGGGGTGGGGGAAGATCCAACAGCAGTGAAGCAGGTCTGAAGGTGTCTCTCTTTCTCTCTATCTCCCTCTTTCCTCTAAAATTCTCTATGTTTAAGAAAGACAGAAAGAGAGAAAGAAAGAGAGAGAAAAAGAGAAAATGAATAAGGGGAAAGTGTCTACCAGGAACAGTGGATTCATCATGCAGCCACCAACCCCCAGCTGTAACCCAAGAAAATTTGAAAAGTAAAATAAATAAGTAAATAAATAACTAGTGTTGTTGACCTATTCCAAAAGATTAAGGAGAAACAGTTAAGTAAATGAAAGGGGCCTGGAAGGACACAGTTCACTCAGTAGAGGGCACATCTTGCTGTGCCCGAGGCCCTGGGTTCCATTCCCAGCACCACCTGAGGTGGGCATCATGGATAGCAGCAGAGAGCTCTATGCATGGTGGAGTGTTGCTCTGGTGCCTCTCTTTTCTCTGTGTCTGTCTTTCTCTCCTCTCTCCCCCCCCCAAAAAAAATAAATAAATAATGAAAGGGTCGAGCCACGGTAGAGTGTCCTAAACTTATCCCCTGGTGGGTGACTTATGGAAAAAGGCAGTGTTGACAGGGCAGCAGGAAGCCTGCTTATCAAAGTGCTACCACAGAGGCCATGAGGGTGTGTTAGCCTTGTAGAAGTAGAGATGACCCCTCCTTGTGTCACCAAGGAGAATCCCTGGGTCACCTCAGTAGCCAGTGGTGGAGCCCTGGCCTGCCCCACCCTAGCCCCAAGCACCCTTTGCCCAGGAGGTGGTTGTTTCTCATCCTGAGATCCTCCCATCTGGACCCAAGTCCTCTGTTGATTGTCACATGCCTGTGTGCTCCTCAGGTTGGCAGCTGTGTGTCCACCTCTGCCAGCTGGATGGCCAGATTCCCCACCACCACTCACTGTCCTCTGTGGACACAGTTGTCGTCTCCTCACACTCACATGTCCCTCGTGTGTGTGTGTGTGTGTGTGTGTGTGTGTGTGTGTGTGTGTGTGTGTGTGTGTGATATCCCAGGGGGACAGGGAGTTTGGGCACACCTGTCCCCAGGTTCCCTGCCCATCTGGATACACAGAAGGAGAGCTGAGGATGCGGTGGTCTATGGGTGGGGGTACATCTGGGTGCTGGTCACTGAAGCTCATATCCAGAGCATAGGCCATTTTATCAGAGGACGGGCTCAGGGTTGGAAGCTTCTGTTCAATGAAGGATCATGAAGATCATTCCAGCCCCCAGGAAGCCACCTAAGGCTGAGCAGAAGGACAGAAAGGAGACTTGGAGGGTGGGGGAGAGAAGAGAAGCTTTGCAGAGGGAGCTGACTTCTGTCTGGAGGGTAAGTTGTCAGGTGCCTTTGCTCCAGAGAAGGCAGGATGTCAGTCTGGCCAGAGCTGGGAGAGAATCCAGTCTGGAAAGATGGCACTTGGAGAAGATCCTTTCCAAGGCCTAAGGTGATGGGTTTGCCTAAATCTCCAGATGCCACAAACTATGCCTTTTCTATTTTTTTGCAGTGTCAGGGTCTGGTTCTTGTATGCTTTCATGGCTTTCATTCAGAAAAAGGGTCAGAGATAGAGGGAGAGACAGCACAGCTATGCCAGGTGCTATGGAACCTCACATGTGGTGTGGGGACTTGAGCCCGGGCTGCGTGCATGGCAAGGCATGCACCCTACCCAGCGAACTCTCTCTCTCCAGCCCTCTACTTTATATCTTTAACAGGTGAATAGCCTTATGCCAGTCTCCCTTTGCCACCCTCCAGGATGCTATCAACACCCCAAAACACTTAGCAAATACCTGCTCTGAGTCAAGCACTGAGTCCTTGACCTTGTAGAGAACAAGGTCAAAGGAGGCCTAATAGCTTCTATTTCAAAAATGCATTTCCCAACATGTGTCCACTGGGGGTCTGGTCCCCAGCCAGCCTGCATGCAGGTGACCCCAAAGTCAAGTTCTGATGGAAGGGGGAGGGGGCAGTGACGCGCTTTGCCCAGGCCTTTGTGCTGTCATCCCAAGCCAGGGGCCTTGAGCCAGGTGCTGGTCTGGTCTGGAGGTCTAGCTTCCCTCCCTTTGTCTGTCTCCAGCTTTTCTTTTTGTCTGTGCATGGGGTGCTGGCCACCCCCCTACCCAGGGAGGCTGTAAAAACCGGATGGTGAGAGTGCACAGAAGGAAGCCAAAGTGCCTGTGTTAACAGAATGTCACTTCCCAACACGATTCAGGCCCAAGCAGCAGGAAGAACAGAGTGAATGCCTCCCCATTCATCACCTTGGATGCAGCTATTTTTAGAGGCTCAGCCTGGGCTCCTGGGGGCAGGGAGGGAAATGAGAAGGGACTGTAGGCCCTTGCGCAGGGGTGAGTGCCTTGGGGTGTGTGGCAGTGGAGAGCAGGGAGGAGGAGGTGGAGTAAGGACTTAAAGGGGGGCAGGGGTGAAAGGGACATGGACCCCCACCCTCACTTACACACATACAGCCTGCAGTGGGGATCTCATGACTCCTTGCAGCTGCAAGGCAGAGACCCTGAGCACCTAGTTTTCCAATAGGCACTCTTCCTGGGCCTGTGAGGGACCCTCACCCTTACCCCTACCCTTATCCCTACCCCCACCCCCACCCCCACCCTAGGGCAAAGGCCAGAGAGGCAGGTCCCTTCCTCTTCCCATTCCCATTCCCATTCCAATTCCAATTCCAGCTCTTTCTCCTCTCTCTACCAAACTGTGTGGAAAGAAGACTTGATCTCAGCACTGAGACAGGATGTGGGACCTAGGGAGGGTGCCCCCCAGACCCCCAGCTCCCAGACCCCCAGACCCCAGACCCCCAGACCCCCAGCCCCCAGCAGCATCTCTCCTTTCCTCTGAGCTTTCTGCACCCTGACTTCAACCTCAGAAGTTCTCTCTTGCCCAAAGAAAGATGCCCGGAGCTCCCCAGCCTGGTCTTAACTAGGGGGTGACAGCCCAGGGAGGCTGACCACCTTCCCTTCTTCCCATGAAGCTTCCTTTCTTATCTATTTATTTTCATGAGAGAGACCAGAGCACAGCTCAGCTCTGGCATGTGGTGGTATGTGACATTGAGCCCATGGTCTCAAAGTTTGCAAGTCCTGTGCTCAAGTGCTGAACTGCCTCCCTAGCCCAGACTTGCTCCTTTCTTTCTTCTTATCCTTCCTCTCCTCATCCTCCAGCTCTTTCTTCTTCTGTTTTTTTATGTGAGGGAGAAAAAGAGAGTTTTGGAGATAGCTTATCTGCTAAAGAATTTGCCTTGGGTTTGAGCCCCAGCACAACATGGGAGGACCATGAATGGTAGAGCAGTGTAATGGTATACCTCTGTCTCTGCCTGCTTCTTCTCCCTCTCCTTCTCCCTCTCTTCTGGAATTAGAAAGGAAAAAAAAATGATCTTGGAGTTGTGGTATCACCCATGCACAAGGGCCCAGCATAAATAAACAAATAAGCAAACAAACAAATAAAACAGGAGGAGGGCGGGAGGAGAAAGAGAGAGAGAGAGAGAGAGAGCAACATTACTCTACCATCAGTGAGGTTCCAACTTGTCATCTCTTCCTAGTGCTCATGGATAGAGCCCAGGGCTTCAGGCAGGCCAGGATGAGCTCTCCCACTGAGCCCCCTCTCTGGCCCCCACAAGGCTGGGAAATGAGCTTCTGGTTGCTTGGAAAGGCAGCTCAAGCACGTGGGTGAATCAGCTGGGCTGATTAGCTTTCCATTATTAGTTCAACTATCCCTGAGGTGCTGGCCAGGCTTGAACTCTCTTCCTGGCAGAGGGCTTCCTAAGAGCCAAGGGTGCTGGACAGAGCCTCCCTTGGGCAAGACACTGCTGCTGTCCCCTGTCATGTCAAGGAACCACTAGCAGATCTAGGTGAGTCTCCGAGTCAGAAGAGGATCTCTCTGCTTTGCTCTCTAGCAGGGATGAGGAAGACCTCTGGTTGGTTTATTTCTTTCCACCTGCATTTCTCTTCTGAAAAGGGATTGTGAAGTGCTGCAGCCAGATATTGAGCAGGAGGCCTGGGAAGACATCATAACGGTTCTGGAAAAGGGTTTCTTGCTTGGAAATCTGAGACCCAAGGTTCAATCCCCAGAACTACCATAAGCCAGAGCTGAACAGTGCTCTAGTCTGTCTATCTATCTATCTATCTATCTATCTATCTATCTATCTATCTATCTATCTCTATATCTCTCTCTTCCTCTGCATCTGCATATATATATAGAAATTGAACAGGAAGCCTGCACTTGATCATGTTCACAGAGTATGAGGACCACCTACATAAACAGGGTAGCCAAGGAGGCCTCAGGCCTGCCTGGGAAGCCAGGTACTCCATACTCTGCCATCACCTGATACTCACTACAACCCTGAACCAACCATCCACCTCTATGGACCTGAAAAGCAACAGCCCTATGGTCTATGGATCTTGAAGTTCCTTCCCCAAAAATACCACAAGGACAGCGTAAGGAGGGAAGAGCAGGGGTTTCTAGAAAAATACTTGTGAGGACTGAATGGTAATGCACTCAGTTGAACATAAACATTAACCATGTCCAAACCACCACTCCCCACCTGCAGGGGAAAGCTTCACAAGCAGTGAAGCAGGTCTGCAAGTGTCTCTCTGTCTCTCTCCCTCTTTATCTCCCCCTCTCAGCTCATTTTCTCTCTGTCTTATCAAATAAAGAAAAATTAAAATAATAAAAAATTAAAATAGGACAAAAATGGTTGATGGGAGCAGTGGATTTACTATGCCCGCAGTGAGCCCTAGTGATAACCCTGATGGCAACAAAGAAAAGAAGAGAAAAAGACAGGAAAAGTGAGAGGAGAGGAGAGGAGAGGAGAAGAGAGAAGACAGGAGAGGAGAGGAGAAGAGAGAAGACAGGAGAGGAGAGGAGAAGAGAGAAGACAGGAGAGGAGAGGAGAAGAGAGAAGACAGGAGAGGAGAGGAGAAGAGAGAAGACAGGAGAGGAGAGGAGAGGAGAGGAGAGGAGAGGAGAGGAGAGGCGAGGAGAGGAGAGGAGAGGAGAGGAGAGGAGAGGAGAGAAGACAGAGGAGGAGAGGAGAAGAGAGAAGACAGGAGAGGAGAGGAGAGGCGAGGAGAGGAGAGGAGAGGAGAGGAGAGGAGAGGAGAGGAGAGGAGAAGAGAGAAGACAGGAGAGGAGAGGAGAAGAGAGAAGTGAAGAGAGAGGAGAGGAGAGGAGAGGAGAGGAGAGGAGAGGAGAGGAGAGGAGAGGAGAGGAGAGGAGAGGAGAGGGAGGGGAGGGGAGGGGAGGGGAGGGGAGGGGAGGGGAGGGGAGGGAAGGGAAGGAAAGGAAAGGAAAGGAAAGGAAAGGAAAGGAAAGGAAAGGAAAGGAAAGGAAAGGAAAGGAAAGGAAAGGAAAGGAGAAGAGAGAAGAGAGAAAAGAGGAAAGAGGAAAGAGGAAAGGGAAGTAAACTGGCTGGAGCAGTTCATCTTCCCACTGCTAGGGGATGTGGAGAGAGAAAGAATACTAATGGGCCACAGCTGGGATCTCCCTCCCCAGGCTAGACATGGCACACACACCCTACCACCTTCCTTACAGGAACCCTGCATGGTCAGCGTTAGTCCCTCAGCATCAAGATGGAAAACAAAACAAAACAAAACAAAACAAAAACCACACAACCTGGAGGATCAGATAGGCTAAAGCAATTGCTCCAGGTCACACAAATCAAAGGCAGGGTCAAGGCCACATCTCTGATGCCCACACCTCCTCCCAGTGAGGAAGGAGACCAGTAAGCCTCCACTTAAATGCCGCCCCCTTCTCCACAATACATTTTCTTCTGTCCATGAAGTGCTCTTTATTCTTCCAGAAGACCAGCAAGGCTGCCTGCCTAGAGCTGTGCTATGGAAGGTAAGAGATGACAGAGAGTAAGTACCTGTCCCTACCTGCCACCCCGCAGAGCCATTTAAGCAGGATGGGCAGCTGACCTCATCTGGAAGCTTCTGTGTGTACTGGGAGCTGGAGCAGAGAAGGATGAGTCAGATGACAGCCCACTTCTGCAAGGGCCTTGAAGCCAATCAGCTTCATGCCTCCTTTGACCTTTGAAGTCCTCTGTTGGGCTGTGCTTGAAAGTCCTGGGGTCTGTATATGTGTGTATGGGGTAGGGGGAGGCTGCCAATTCCAGGTCCTTCACTTACTTCTTTGGGGTATAGTAGCCAAGGCTCCAGGGTGTGGCTCACCCTTAGCTGGCCTTTTCTGCTTACTCTTACCTGCTACTTTCTATCTTTCTTTTAATTTTTATTTATAAAAAGAAAACACTGACAAAAAAATATAGGATAAGAGGAGTACAACTCCACACAATTCCCACCACCAGAACTCCGTATCCATCCTCTTCCCTGATAACTTTCCTATTCTTTATCATTCTGGAAGTAAGGACCCAGGGTCATTATGGGGTGCAGAAGGTGGAAGGTCTGTCTTCTCTAGTCGCTTTCCCGCTCAACATGGGCATTGACAGGTTGATCCATACTCCCAGCCTGCCTCTCTCTTTCCCTAGTGGGGTGAGGCTCTGGGGAAGTGGGGCTCCAGGACACACTGGTGGAGTTGTCTGCCCAGAGAAGTCTGGTTAGCATCATGGTAGCCTCTGGGACCTGGTGGCTGAAAAAAGTTAACATATCATAAATGTCAAAAAAAATTGTTGACTAATCATGAACCTAAAGGTTGGAATATTGCAGATGAAGATTTGGGGTCTCTGTTTTGTAGATAGCTAATAGGCCTATTTTAGTTATATTCCAAAGGGCCCATGACTGTAGGCTCCTAAACTGAATTTGGGCCCCAGATCAAATTGATAGGGTTTACAGTCAACAATATTTCTATACCTTTGCCAAATTCGGGAGCTACTCTCTTGCCTGCTACTTTCAGACCCCATTTACCCACCTCCTTAGGAGCTTCTCTGGGTCTTTCTCCTACTCTCCAGACAGGCTCCCTCTTAGCTCTGTGTCCTAATGTTTCATCTCCAGATCTGCTCCCCTGTTTTCTCTCTCCATGACGAAGGGATGGGGCAGTTACAGAGGTGGCTTTCAGTCTGGACACACAGCAGGTGACAGCACCATCACACAGATGGCAGAATGCTGCAGTCCCGAGGTGGAGGATCTGGGGCACCATGACGAGATAGCCCACTGGCTGCACTAACCGAACCTTTAAGGGACAGACCCAAGTACCACACTGAGGCTTCCAGCACTGGCTCCACAAACCAGGCTCCCTGGTGAGACCTCCAGCTGTGGTAGGGCCCCATTCACACTTCCACTCTCCTTTTCTCTCCTCCTCTATTCCCTAGTAAACCGGGGAGCTCCTTGGGTAGGACAGCTAAGAAACCCCAGAGACACATGTCACCACTCAATTTTGCAGAATAATCTGGAATTCCTCTCTTATTCTCATTCACAATGAAGTCTACTCCAGGGGAAGCTTACATATAAACTCCAATCTCAGACAAGCACTTGCTTCCTCTGGGCCCCAGAAACTCTGCTCATGAAAGACCAATGACACTGTGGCATCACCATGCTTGGATGCATATTTAGCATAGGTACTTGTCCCTAGTGGGAGGGTAAACAGTGATTGTGAAGGACTATGGTGGAATCCAGATACACTGATCTGTGGATTAAAGGGCTCACAGCTGGTAGAGCTAGGACTTGCATGCCTGAGGCTCCCAGTTTGATCCCAAATACTGCAAGTTTTAGGTGGACCTCTCTCTCCCTCTGTGTGTGTGTGTGTGTGTGTGTGTGTGTGTGTGTGTGTGTGTGTGTGTGTGTATCTTTCTCTATATGTATGTGTGTAGCATAGGAAATAAATTTTCAAATATGTCCAAAACTGCACTATTCACAATTGGCAAGATATGGAATCAACCTAAAAGCCCATCAACAGACAACTTGATAAAAAACAAAGTTATAGGTTAGAGATTGGATGGTGGCACAGCTGATTGAGCTCTCATGTTACAAAGTGCAAGGGCTGGGGTTCAAGCCCAAGCCCCCTCCTACCTGTAGGGGGGAAAGGCTTCAGGAGCAGTGAAGCAGGGCTGCAAGTGTCTCTCCACCTCATCTCTTTCCTTCTCTACCTCTTCCTCCTCTCTTAATTTCTCTGTGTCTGTACCCAAAATTAATAAATAAAAATAAAGTTAAAACACTACACACACACACACACACACACACACACACACACACATGAAGTTAAGGGTTATATAGACAATGGACCAATACTCTGCAATTTAAAAGAGGATATTATCTCATCCAGGACAAAGCAAATGGAGGTAGAGGTGATTATGTTTAGTGAAGTAAATA
>NC_080164.1:21172955-21363135 GCF_950295315.1 Erinaceus europaeus
CTCATGTTCTCACAACCATTGTACTATTAAATGGTTTCCCCTTCAGAGAGGTTGCTAGGGAAGTGAGACAGAGAGAGAGAAAGTGGGTGAGACAGAGACAATGGCAGAGGCCCAGGGAGACCCATGGGCAGCCAGAGAAGCCTAGACCAGAGACACAGGAGACACAAAGGACTGGAGGAGGGAGGGGGAGGGCTGAAAGGGTTGGGGAACAGGGGAGAAAGGCACTCCCAGGCTGCCTTCATGGTCAGAGGCCCATCACAGGGGAGCACCCCAAGTCCCCCAGGCAGAGCCTTGGGTTCCCCACAGGCTGGCAGGCCATGACTGAGAGTCCCTGCTGAGGGAGCCCTCATGCTGTGACAGAGGCTCCTGCTGCTGTCACCCGGAGAGAAAGGGACAACGATACCTAGGGGCACCATCTACCTAAGCTCTATTGATGGACTGGGCTCAGGTCTCCACCTGGTTACCTCTGGCCATCACTGTGCCCAGCCACTTCTGGACACTTCGGGTCTGGGGAGGGCACAGAGGGGATGGCCAGAGCCTTGGGGGGGGGCTGGTCCTGCCTCTCTCAGTGTCCCCCTTACACACCTACCTGTGCTGAGACTTCTGGAAGCAAGTTCCTGCTTCTCTTCCATGCATTCCCTTCCCTTCCTCTCTCCCTCTTGTCTCTCTCCCCCTCTATCATTTTCTGATATAAACACAGAGAGAGAGAGAGAGAGAGAGAGAGAGAGAGAGGCTTACAGCAATGCTCCACTTCTTATGAAGCTTTCCCTTAAAGGTGGGGACTAGGGGCTTGAACCTGGTTCTCTACTATGGGAACATGTGTGCTCTACCTGCTGCACCACTGCCTAGCCCCTTTTCTCCAAGTGGAGTTGGGTGGGATGAGCCAGGGGAGGGGGAGCCTTTCCTGAAGAAGAGGCTCCTGTGTCATAGGACCTTGTGAAGATGGGTGGCAAGCAGTGTGCTGGTGTGGGACTGTGTGAACGTGCGAGGTGAGGGAGACAATGAGGAGGGCCTGGAGGTTCCCTCTGCCTCCTCCATTTTTGCACAATCCCATGCTTAAATTATCCAAACAGGCCAGAGTGCTTGTGAGGCCTCCAGGAGAGACACCTGAGATAGACAGAGATAGCAGAGAGACAGAAGAGAGAACAGAGCCACCTGTGGGGGCTGGCAGGGCTGGAGCAGGGAGGACAGGCATAAGGAAGTAGTGGTGTCTGAGACAGGGTAGAGACACTTCTGCCCAGGACCCTCAGTGCAGGCTGGAGTAAGTGGGGGTTCTATGCCCACCTGGGAAGTGACAGATGAAGGAAGATGACTCTGTCAGCTGCTGAGCAGGACTTTGAGGTAACAGAGTGTGCCTGAGGTGGCCTGCAGTCCTCTGTCCTCAGAGCCAGCCCAGTCCACAGCCCTCTAGCCAAACAACCCCCCCTACACCCCATCACCACATCCCCAGCAAAGTCTTCTGGAAGCTTCTTGGCTTTAGTCTCTAACTGCGAACTGGAGTTTGCAGAGAGCTGGATGACTGCCAGCAGGCTGGTAACACATGAGCAGGGGTGAGGTGCCGAGGAGTCTCAAAGGGGACATGTCCCTCAGAGGCTCCAGTCCACAGGCACCTAGTCTCCCTTGGGACCTGGATGGACTGGTCCCCTTGAGTACCCTCAATGCCTGCTTGTGGAAGGAAGGGGGGTGGCTCTCTGAGACTTGCAAGCACTGATTCCTTTTACCATACCCAGAAAAGATCTTTCACTGAAGTTTCATTTGCTCCTGGGTGCTGCCCACCCTTTTCTGCTCTCCCCCCACTCCCTGAGCTCACCTCCTGGGCCTGCGCATGTCAGGACTTACATCACTTTAGGGACTCAACCCTTCAGCCTCACCCCAAACCTTTTAAGAGAGCCCAGTCCCAAGGGCATCACTAAATCCTCTTGACTAGCTCCCATACACCAGACACTGAGCACACCCACCTCAGGCCATTACTGGGAAGACAGTGCTGTCCTCAGCAGTTTTAGTGATGGGAAACAGAGAAGGGGAGTGGGGGGAAGGTGGCAGCCACCCTTGCGTGAGTCCTGAGGGAGCTCAAAGAATAGCAGCAAGCACAAAACTGGACAGAGTGAGCCTGCACTGGGTGGGTCCTGGCCTGTGTATTTCTTTCTTTTTAAAATTTTTTTAATTTATTTTATTTTATTTACTTATTTATTGGATAGAGAAGAGAAAAAGTGAAATGGAGATAGAAAGGGAGAGAGACAGAAAGACACATGCAGACCTGTTTCACCAGGCAGGCACCAGGGGCTTGAGCACTATATAGCATGCGCACTCAACCAAACACACTACTACCAGCCCCTTCTTTTTCTTATTTTATTTTATTAATTTTTTTATATTTATTTATTTTCCATTTTGTCTCCCTTTTTAAATTATTGTTGTAGTTATTATTGCTGTTGTTGATGTCGTCATTGTTAGATAGGACAGAGAGAAATGGAGAGAGGAGGGGAAGATAGAGAGGGGGAGAGAAAGACACCTGCAGATCTTCTTCACCACCTGTGAAGCGACTCCCCTGCAGGTGCGGAGCCGGGGGCTCAAACTGGGATCCTTATGCGGGTCCTTGTGCTTTGCACCATGTGCATTTAACCTGCTGCACCACTGCCCGACTCCCCAGCCCCTTCTTTTTCTAAGCATTTCCTTATTTACTAATGAGAGGGAGGGGGGGGAGAGAGAGAGAGAGAGAGAATGCTGGGGAATAAACA
The DNA here is from genome assembly GCF_950295315.1 of Erinaceus europaeus. Classification (NCBI taxonomy): domain Eukaryota; kingdom Metazoa; phylum Chordata; class Mammalia; order Eulipotyphla; family Erinaceidae; genus Erinaceus; species Erinaceus europaeus. The sequence continues at coordinate 21,175,691 of NC_080164.1, forward strand.
CCTGCCCTCATGCTTTTAAGCACAACTCTGGAGCCAGCCTTCTGGGACACTTCTCTGATGGTCACTGTGCTTCCAGAGCATTCTCCCCAATGGGTCACTCATGAGCCCAGGGACCATTTGACTGTAGACCTGTCCTTGCCGTAAGTCACCCTCAGGGACACTCCTTCCCACCTGCAGCCTGAGACCTGAGTGTTCACACTGTGAGGAGAGCTCACCTGGTGTGGGCCTGGCAAATTGCTATATTCTGTCATCTGACCTGCTGGTAGCCGAGGCTCCTGCAGCCAGCTACCCCCACACCCCCAGCCCCCAAATCCAGTGAGCTTCAACTGGTACAGGAGGGACAATTCATGAATATGGGTCTTGTTCCCCCAAAATGGGGGCAGGGGGGGTATACTGTGTCAGGTCAGCTGCAGAGGTGGGGGGACGCCCGAGGCTCTGATGCAGGACTGATCTGCCTTGAGTGATCAAACCAAATTTTTCAGCTGTGTTCACGTTATTATTAAGTGAGACCATCAGAAAAGAGAAGACAAGACCTGGGTCCCCTCCATCCTTCCCCCACAAATGTTTACTAGACATCAATGGAGTCAGAACCACCACATGGCGCCTGGGAGATAGCTCAGGTGGGGGCATGTAGGACTTGCATGCTTAATACCCTGGTGCTGCATATACTAGAGTGGTGTTCTGATCTCTCTCTCTCTGTCTCTCTCTCTGTGTCTCTCTCTCTCTCTCATAGAAGAAACGAAATAGACAAAGGAAAGGAAAGGAAAGGAAAGGAAAGGAAAGGAAAGGAAAGGAAAGGGAAGGGAAGGGAAGGGAAGGGAAGGGAAGGGAAGGGAAGGGAAGGGAGAAACACCACGCCATGTAGTAAGCAAAGCTGTGACTGGGTGCTCAGGTTCCCTTAGATTCGACTCATTCTGCATCCTGCATGTCACCAGAGCATAGCCTTGAACCCCTGGCCTCAGCAGAGGAGCACTCAACTCCTGGGGTGAAGCCTCAGAGTCTCCAGCACCAGGCACCCCCCCACACACACACCTCCAGAGAATACCCCAGGCTCTTTGGAGGCCAGAGATAAGCCAGGCACAGGGCAAAACCCACCACTGGAATTCACTGCTCTGCTCAGCCCTCCCCCATCCCATGTGCTTGGTTCACCCCAGCACACCTGTTAGCTCTGGCCACACCTGGGCCCTCACCACTCAGCCTACCTGTCTGCTGGCAGGTGTGTCTGCTGGCAGGTACTTCTGCTGCTGAGTATTTGTGGGCTTCCAGGGGGGCTGCCTGGAGGCAGGCCGGGCCTGGGATACTGAAAGCAGTGGAGTAGGCAGGAGAGGGGTGTCTTGAGAAAATGCCCTGGACAGTCTGGCACCTGGCGGCTTCCTGGGGGCACATCCTTATAAGGGCAGCAGCTCAGGCTCCGCCCTGGTTAAACAGCAACTTCAGCCCAGGAGCTGGTCCCTCTGGGTTTCCAAGCCAGCTCTCCCCACCCACCCCAGCCACTCCCCTCACCCCACTTCACTTCCTGGGGGTTCCCCAGCTGCCATCCACTTGGGTCTAGTTTCCAGAAATGTCTGTTCATTTTCCTTCTTTGGGGAGACTAGAGGCATCTCTGCAGATCCTCTCTGGTTGCAGGGAGGAAGATCCGAGAGCCTCTGGCCAGGCCTGCGCTCTGTGTTGAGCCCTCCCAGGAGGCCACAGACTCTAATCCCAGTGTGGCACCTTCCAGAGCAGAATGGAGTACTGATGTCTCTCTCTCTTTCCATTCAGAATCAAAATTAAAATCAAAATGCTTAAATCTTCTAAAGTTGTATTTGACCTGGGAGATGGTACAGTGACAGACTTGAAAGCATGAAGTTCCAAGTTGATTCCAGCACAGCATGTGCCACTGTGATTCCATATCATCCATCTGTCTGTCTATCTATCTATCTATCTATCTGTCTATCATCTATCTATATCTCAGTCATAACAACAACAAAGGCAAAAGACAGGGCCATCAGCCCCCAGGCAGGGGGATGCCTGGGAAGGACCCCACATCAGCCTTGCCTAGAGAGCTGGGCATTTCCTGAGCTCTGAATCTTGAGCCTTGAGCTCTGAGCCCTGAGTCTTGAACCCTGAATATGTGCCCTCCTCCCCCATGGTGTGGCAGAGAATGAGAACATGGCGGGAGGGGGAGTGTGGATACCAACATGGACGGATGTGATTGTGTGCACCCCTGATTGGGATAGAGGAAGAGCTGAGCTCTGGGGAGGCCAGCCCACACCTTATGCAACCTGGTGCATAAGGACCGGCCATCCATCACCTGCTGAAGGTGTGCTTGTTTCATGGGTTCAAGTCCTCAGTCCCCACCTGCAGGGATGGGGGAGTATGGAGCTTCCCAAAAGGTGAAGCAGCCTGCAGATGTCTCTCTGTCCCTTTACCTCTCTACCTTCCTCTTCCATCTCAATTTATGTCTCTATGCAATAAACAAATAAGTGAAAATTTTTAAAAAGATTAGTGTATTTATGTATGAGAGCAAAGGAGTCTAAGTGACACTGACATGTGCTGGAGATCAATCTTGGGACCTCATGGTTAAAATTCCTACACTCTGCCACTGTGCTGCCTCCTTGCAGCTCAAGATTCATGTCTGTATTTTATGAGACACACACAAGGGGGTGGGGAGGCCAACCAGTGTATCATTCAGTCACATTCGGTGTTGGGATCAAACCTGGATATTTGTGTATTCAAGCTCTCTGTGTGTGCAGCTCTTTGCCCACTGAGCCACCACCCTGGACACTGGAGGCGGATTTGAACCCAGACCCTGATTTCTGGCTAGCTGTCTTGGCAACCCCTCCCCAGCCCCTAAGGCTGTGTCAGGACACTGCCCTCCTCTTCCTTTGATTCATATGGGGAGGCTGCAGCCTAGGGATGGGCTGGGAGACCCTGCACCATGAACACAGAACAGTGAACACCTTATGATGCTGGGAATAAAATGACGTGCAAATATCAATCTGAAGGGACACATGCACCCCTATGTTCACAGCTGCATTACTCACAATAGACAAAGAGTGGGAGCAGCTTAGATGCTCATCAGCAAATGAATAGAGAGCTTATGGGCTATACATTGCATGGAATACTAGTCTGCAGTCAAAAGAAGCTGATACTGTGTGCTTTGGGACAAAATGGATAGAACTGGAGGTGATTATGCTTAGTAGAATAAGTGAAGAGATGAAAGACAACTACGAGATGGTTTCACTCAGAACCCCATGAACGTGAAACAAAATCAAACAAACAAACAAAAACACAGAAACAAGCAAACAAACAAGCAAAAAGTTTCTGAGACTCTGAGCACTTTGAATGTTCTCATTCTCTGCCACACCATGGGGGAGGAGGGCACATATTCAGGGTTCAAGACTCAGGGCTCAGAGCTCAAGGCTCAAGATTCAGAGCTCAGGAAATGCCCAGCTCTCTAGGCAAGGCTGATGTGGGGTCCTTCCCAGGCATCCCCCTGCCTGGGGGCTGATGGCCCTGTCTTTTGCCTTTGTTGTTGTTATGACTGAAATATAGATAGATGATAGACAGATAGATAGATAGATAGATAGACAGACAGACAGATGGATGATATGGAATCACAGTGGCACATGCTGTGCTGGGATCAACTTGGAACTTCATGCTTTCAAGTCTGTCACTGTACCATCTCCCAGGTCAAATACAACTTTAGAAGATTTAAGCATTTTGATTTTAATTTTGATTCTGAATGGAAAGAGAGAGAGACATCAGTACTCCATTCTGCTCTGGAAGGTGCCACACTGGGATTAGAGTCTGTGGCCTCCTGGGAGGGCTCAACACAGAGCTGTTATCTTTGGGAGGGAGGTGGGAGGGTGGGGACCCAGAATTGTGGTGGTGGATGTGGTGTGGAATGCCATGCCCTGTAAACATACAGTCTTTCAGCCTACTGTTAATCATAAATAAAAATACATACATGAACAATAAAATATAGCAAGTGGGAAGGTAAACAGGCATCTGTTTGCCAGGCCTGCTCGGAAGGAAGGCTAGCACGAAGAAGGGTAGAAGCTTTCCGAGCAGTCTAACAGGGCTGCAGGTGTCTCTCTGTCCTTCTCTCTCTCTCTGTCATTACGTCCCCCCCTCAATTTATCTCTCTTCTATTAAGTAAAATAAATGACGTCAAAAAAAAAAGGCAGAAGGGCAAACCTTGGAAACAATGCTGGAAAGTGGCTTTCACGGGGTACAGAGTGAGAAGACTGTGTCCCCTCCTTGTCTGAGGACAATGACTTACGAAGCCAGCTGGAGCAAGGGGTTCTTGGTTTTGGTTTCTGACGGCTCTTCCATCACCTCCCGTTTTATAACAACACTACACACCCGCCCCCGCCCATCCCACACACACTGCAGGAGCCGGGGCCCTGAGGGTCTCTGGGAGGGCTGGGCTGATGAGGGCTTGGTCTACTGAGGGAGGCTATGGGTGCCCAGCTTGGCTGTGGGTGCCCACTAGGCCTAAGGAAAGGCTTTGGGGAGCTGAAGGTACACCCAGAGAGAGTTGTTTTGTAGCTCTGGTCGCTGCTTCTGCCTGTTTCCAGGGCTCTTAGGAGAGCTTCCCACTATTCACATCAGTTCTGTGGAAGCCACCTCCCTGGCATTTGTGTTTTCCAGAGAATTCGAGCTGGGACTTTGACCTGGCTGAACACTGACACTGAATATCACCTTCCAGCTGGACCAGCCCCAGGTCTGCAGGTGGGGGCCCCTCCCCTCCTTTGGGGTGCGGCTGCTTCTCTGTGAGCACTGATCACTGTGGCACTGGGTCACTGAACCCTCTGGGTCGCCACCTGTCTGCCGAGTGCAGTCCGCTCTCATGCGCACATCCCTGGGTGTGGAAGACAGTGTCCTTACCACTGGGCTGCCGTGGGGGCGCTTCCCACTCCCCGTGTGGGAGTGATGCAGGGGCTGAGGAATAGCCCACCGGCAGGGAGGGGTGAGTGGGTGCTGGGGGCCAGTGCACCCTGGTGAGCAAGAACCTAAGCCGTTGGGAGAGGGGTGTGCAGACAGAGATCTTGGAAAGATGCAGGGGTGCTCCCATGGGACTACTGTCCAGATAAAACAATTAAGGGGTGGGAGTAGGGGAGACAGCATAATGGTGATGTAAATAGACTCTCATGCCTGAGGCTCAGAGTTCCCAGGTTCAATCCCCAGCACCATCGTAAGCCAGAGCTGAGCAATGTTCTGATAATAATAATTCTGATGATGATAATGAATAAATAATAAATTAAAGGGGGGAGAGAGGAAGGAAAGGAGGGAGAGAAGGGAAGAATGAAAGAAAGAAGGGAGGGAGGGAGGAAGGAAGGAGGAAAAGAGACAAGAGGACAGAAAGAGGAGCCTCTGTGAGTCAGAAGGGAAAGTGAAGTGCCTGGCTCAGGGGAATCTCCCTCTCTCCCCAGGCTGGGGGTCCTGGAGCCTTTCTTAAATTATTATTATTGTTATTGTTATTGTTATTATTGTTACCAGAGTGCTGTACTGTTTAGCTTTAGCTTCTGATGGTGCAAGGAATTGAAATTGGGTCTCAGGCATGAAAGTCTTTTTAAAAATTAATGTTTTAAGTATTTTATTTATTTTATTTTTGAGAGAGATGCAGAGAGAAAGACACAGAGAGAAACACTAGAGCACTGCACAGCTCTGGTTTATGGTGGTGCAGGGGACTGAACCCGGGACTCTGGAGCCTCAGGCATGAGAGTCTCTTTGCATAACCGTTATTCTATCTACCCCTGCCCAAAATTAATTTTTATATTTATTTATTGCATAGACACAGCCAGATATCCAGAGGAAGGGGGAGAGAGAGAGAGGAATAGAGACAGTGAGACATCTGCAGCCCTGTTTTACCACTTATGAAACTTTCACCTTGCAAGTGGGGGCTGGGGGCTTGGACTCTGGACCTTGCACATTATATATAACATGTGCACTCAACTAGGTGCTCCACCACCCAGCCGCCATGAGAGTCTCTTTGCATAACCATTATACTATCTACTGCTGCATATCTGGAGCCCTTGCTACCTCAGTCTCCCTCCCCTGGGAAGCCCTCCATCCCCACACTCTGCTCATTTGCATAAACACCCCCAACCCCCATTTGTTATTTTTTAATTTTTTATTTATAAAAAGGAAACATTGACAAAACTATAGGATAAGAGGGGTACAGCTTTGCACAATTCCCACCACCAGGCCTCCATATCCCATCCCCTCTCCTGATAGCTTTCCTATTCTTTAACCCTCTGGGAGTATGGACCCAAGATCATTGTGGGTTGCAGAAGGTGGAAGGTCTGGCTTCTGTAATTGCTTCCCCACTGCACATGGGCATTGACTGATTGATCCATACTCCTAGTCTGCCTCTCTCTTTCCCTAGTGGGGAAGGGCTCTGGGGAAGCGGAGCTCCAGGACACATTAGTGGGGTTGTCTGTCCAGGGAAGTCTGGTTGGCATGCTGCTAGCATCTGGAACCTGGTGGCTAAAAAGAGAGTTAACATACAAAGCCAAACAATCATGGGTCTAAAGGCTGGAATAGTGCAGATGAAGTGTTGGGGGGTCCTCCATTTTTGTAAATAGCTAGTAGGCATATTTTAGTTACATTTCAAAGGGCCTGTAGCTATATGGGAAATTCCTCAAGATAGCGGAGTCCATATATAGCAAACTTACAGCCAACGATACTCAATGGACAGAAGATGAAAGTATTCTTCCTCAGATCAGGGACTAGACAGGGCTGTCCACTATCACCATTACTCTTCAACATAGTATTGGAAGTTCTTGCCATAGCAATCAGGCAAGAGAAAGAAATCAAAGGAATACAGATTGGAAGGGAAGAAGTCAAGCTTTCACTATTTGCAGATGATATGATAGTATACATAGAAAAACCTAAAGAATCCAGCAGAAAACTACTGGAAGTTATTAAGCAATATAGCAAGGCATCAGGCTACAAAATCAATGTACAAAAATCAGTGGCATTTCTTTATGCAACCCCCCCCCCCATTTGTAAGCCAGGCCCTGCCTGTAACAACCACCCTGGAAAAGCTCCTCCTGCCACTTCTCCCTGCTCCCACCGCTTCTGTCCTACCCTCTGCCCACTCCCCTCTGCCCCCTTCCTTCCCCATCCATGTGCTGGCTGGCTGTGTGTCAGCCCCAGGAAATTCAGAGCAGCAGCCCCAGATGCCCAATGGGCCCCCAAACCAGGGCTGGGTGCCTGTCATGGGCACCAACAAGAAGGTGTCATCACAGGGAAGCCTCATCTCAGCAGAGGGTCCTACAGACAACTCTGGGGGGGGGTGACTGATGGGGAAAGGGGAGCATGGAGAGGGCCCAGGGAGGGGAGGGCGTGGCGAGAAGGCACAGACCCCAAGGGTCCAGCTGATGAGCTTTCACCCAAGTGACATTCAAGCTTGTAGCACCCAGAGAAAGAAACAGAGCAGTCCCAGCACCCCCAACCACCATCACCTCCAAACCCTTCAAGTCAGTCCACCACAGCAAACCTCCAGCCCTGCTCACATGGCCATGGCCATCCCCTTTGTCTGGGTAAAAAAACAAGTCTGTGTTGATCCAGGTGTCACATCTTTTTCTCTATTTATTTATTGTCTATCTGATAGACAGAGAGAAATTGAGAGGGGAGGTGGAGATAGGGAGAAAGAACAAGAAGACACCTGTAGGCCTACCTCAGCACTCATGAGGCTCCCCCTGCAGCAGCTGGAACCTGGGTTCTTGAGCATGTAAAGTAAAGTATGCACTCAGTCAAGTACTTCACCACCTGGCTTTGCGACCCCAGCACCCATGGCAGCACCTACATGGCACCATGGGCAGCTTCCTGATGGGCAAGGAGTATTATAGCGTCTCTCCTCTCTGTCTGACTCTGTCTCTGATTAAAAAAGAAAAAAGTAAAATAATAAAGATTTCACCATGAACAGTGGGATTGGTAGGATATGGAGTTCCGGAGCCAGCAAAAAAAAAAAAAAAAGGCCCAGTATCCACCTTCTAAAAGTGGCATTTGGACCTAAAACTTAACCCGAGTCTGTTTCCAAAGTGCTGCTGATACAGTCACGGCAGTCAAAATACAGACAGAGGGTAGGATGAGACGCTGCGGGGCTGGAGACACAGCAGTCAGCGGGCAGGAAAGGTGACGCCATGTCTTTAGGGCCAAAGGGAGGAAACTAGAGGTGACAGAGCTCAGTGAGACAAGTAAGAACACGCAAGACAACTAGTGAGTGGTTTCACTCATGAGGATTAGACCAGTAGATCACTAAAAGAAACACATTTGCGGAAACAGTAATAATAAAGTGACTCTTAGAGGCTGGGGAAACAAACCATGGTGGGTATTGGAGTGGGCAGGGAGTTGGGGGAGGGGTATCCCTGTGGTTTGAGGGTGCTGGAACTTTTGGTGAGGGGAGTGGCTGACATACATAGGTGTGGGTGTACCCCCCTCACAGTTCAGTGTTGCAAGCCCATGTTAAATCCATAGAAAAATAAAAAGTGAAAAGATGATGCCAGCGATAGAGCCTACCTCATCAAGCCTCCTAGAAACAAAGGTAGACAAACTGCTTCACCTCAAGTGTGTGTGTTACGTGGGGGCATGTTTCCCTCTCAGGCTGCTTCCTGGGGACCCAAGCAGTGATGGTGCCCCATGGCACCTTCTAGGGTGGCCACATGCAGAGCCGAGGATGGGCGCTAACCAAGGACCAATGCTCTCTGAAATGGGTGGGTGTGGAAGCCTCCATGAGGAGGGGCTGGCAGGAGCCCCCTTCTCTGCCTTCTGATAGGATGGAGGGGGCAGGAGAGCCCCACATACCACGGGACTGAAGGAGCAGGAAGCAGACACCCAGGAGATGGGAATGACACAGGTGAGCAGGCAAGATGCCATGTGAACTTCCTCCTGGATGGTGTTGCCTGAGTTCTGAGGAACTGCAGGGAGGCAGGCAGCTCAGGTCAGCTGGGGTGTGGGCCCTTAGGGAGGGCTAGACCTTTCCTTCTTACTGAAAGGTGACAGACAGGGCCAGGAGGGACTGCAGGGAACAAGGCACCTGCAAACATGCAGAAGGACTTAGGAACTGAGGAAAGACAAGGAAGGGGCTGGGTTTCACTCTCTCAGAAGGGACAGTGAGCGGTGGTTGGGAGAATATAGCAGCCTGTCCTGGATGGAGGGCAGGAGGCTCCTGTGGGGGAGGGGGAGCTGTAGGAGTTAACTGCCTGATGACACCTAAGGGTCTCCTTGATTGGGGGGGAGGCCAGGGCACACAGCAGGTGGAGTACAGGCCTTATAAGCCTTCTGTCTTGGGCCTGTGCTCTAGTCTCTCTCTCCGCTATCTTGTGATGTGTGCGCTTAGCCAGGAGCGCCACTGCCCAGCCCCACTCTCTCCTCTATCTTGTTTTTAATTAATTAATTAATTAATTAATTTGCTTTCCTTTTTTTGCCCTTGTTGTTTAACATTGTTGTGGCTATTAATATCATTGTTGTTGGATAGGACAGAGAGAAATGGAGAGAGGAGGGGAAGACAGAGAGGAGGAGAGAAAGACAGACACCTGCAGACCTACTTCACCGCCTGTGAAGCGACTCCCCTGCAGGTGGGGAGCCGGGGGCTCGAACCGGGATCCTTACGCAGGTCCTGGCGATTTGCGCCACGTGCACTTAACCCGCTGCGCCACCGCCCGACTCCCCTCTCCTCTATCTTGTATGCATTACATGATAACAGATCAAACTGTGGAGGTTGGTATCATCCCAAAGGATTGCAGTGAGGAAGTTCAAAATGCTGATACCAGGGTATGAGGTGGCACACCCAGTAGAGCACACGTAACCCTGCTTGAGAACCTGGGTTCAAGCCCCTGACACCACCTGTAGGGGAGAAACTTCATGAGTGAAGGAGCAGTGCTGCGGGTGTCTCTCCTTCTCCCTGTCCCTCTCTATACCCTCTCTCCCCTTTCCATCTCTCACTCTCTATATAAACAGAAAGGAAAACAGGGCCACCAGGAACAGTGGAGTCATGCAGGTACTGAACCCCCATGATAATCCTGGTGGAAAAAAAAATCTCATCCCAAGTTCAGGGGGATGCAGAGGCAGCTTACAGAGAACAGACTCAGCCACACCCAGAAGTGTCAGTGATGAGGACAGAAAGACAGGAGAGGGTAGGAGGCCAGGAGACAGCTCACCCAGCAGAGTGTAGACCTCACTGCGAGACTTACGGGTTCGAGCCCCAGCACCACATGGGAGCACCAGGGCAGCTCCAGGGAGGGTTGGTGGTACTTCCTTCATTAGAAGACTTGGCTTGGGTGGTGCTTACAAGCCCATCCACATCTCCTTTCGTCCCTGTTGGGGCCACACGTAGACCCCAGGGGAGGGACTGACCACATTAGACCATGAAGCACGGGAAGCCCTGTTGCAGGATAGTCAGGTGACGCATTTCACGTTTGCTTATCATGCTAAACTTTTATTATGCAAAATGGGTGGATCGATTGCAGGAGATGAAAAGAAAGAAAGAAAGAAAGGAAGGAAGGAAGGAAGAAAGAAAGAAAGAAAGAAAGAAAGAAAGAAAGAAAGAAAGAAAGGAAACTATTAGAGATAATTTAGCAGCTAGGTTTGCCACAGCCACCACAAGGAGGCAGCTAGGGGGAGCTTGCTGGCAGGATTCCCACGTCCTCTTCCATCTTCTGCTGCTGTGGAAGCTTGAAGGGAACCTCTGAGTGGATGAGGGTGGGGTGTTGGGAGGGGAGTAGGGCTGCACTGTATGGGAGGCCCACTTCCACATCAGCAAGTGCCAGAAAGAGTGAGCCCTGCCGCTTTCTCCAAACTAAGATGCATGAGATCTGTGGGGGGGGGGTAACTACAAATGCAGGTTCCTTCAAGCCTCTGGTCCCCACCTGAAGGCGGAAGCTTCACAAGTGGTGAAGCAGTGATGCAGGTTTCTCTCTCCCTCCCCTCTCCTCTCAGTTTGCCACAATTCAATAAATTAAATTAAAAAAAAGAAAAAACGTGTGTGTGTGTGTGTGTCTGTGTGTGTGTGTGTGTGTGTGTGTGTGTGTGTCTGTGTGTGTCTGTGTGTGTGTGTGTGTGTGTGTGTGTGTGTGTGTGTGTGTGTGTGTGTGTGTGTGTGTGTGAAGGTTCCCGGGGTCAGAGAGATGACAAAAAGCCATTTATGTAACAGACTTTCATGCCTGAGGCTGAGGTCCCAGATATCACCAGAAGCCAGAGCTAAGCGGTACTGTTATACATAAAAAAATAGATAGATAAATGAATGAATGAATAAATAAATAAATATCCCCAGGGCTGGGCTGGGGGAGACCTTCATTCAGTGAGCCTCCAAGCTGAAGCCTGTGGCTGCCTGGCTGCTTCCCACTGCTTAGAGAGGTCCATCCTACTCCACAGTCCTGGGGACCCCAGTACCCTGAAGAAGGGTTCTGAAGTGGTATGTCAGGCCCTTGGCCACCAGGGGGCAGAGTGGATTTGCAGGTTGGTTTCAAGAATGATGGTCCTCTGTCATTCCTACCCACATTCCTCTGTCCCTTGATGCTCATCCCACCTAACTGGGCAATGGCTGATGCCTGGTGACCAGAGAGGTGGCTCAGTGGGCAGCACATAGATTTCATGCCCAGAATTGCCCATGTCCAGGCTCCGGCCTCTCCCCAGGCCTGTCCCTTCCTGCCTTCCAGGGCCCTTTGTCTTCTGGATTCTGTCACTAGAGCAGGGAAGGGGAGAAATAGAGAATGAGACCTGCAACTCTACTTCACCACGTGTGAAGCTCTCCCTACCCTCAGAAGGTGAGGACTGTAGGCTTGGACCTGGGTCCTTACACTTGGTCACATGTCCTCTAGAACAGATGTGCCACCACTGGCTTCCTGATATTGACTTTTTAAACTGAGTTCACTAGGGTTGAGGAGACAGTATAATAGTTATGCAAACAGACTCTAAAGACTGAAGCTCTGAAGCCCTAGGTTCAGTTCCCCACACCACCATAAGCCAGAGCTGAGCAGTGTTCTGGTAAAACAATAATAAATAAATAAACTTAGTTCACTATTCCTTTCTTGTAAACTTTTTGGTAGAGTTGGCATTACTTCTTTAAATGTTTGGCAGAATGCACCAGTGAATAATCTAGTCCCAGGCTTCTCTTTGGTTTTTAATTTTGAATCCCCATATTCCTTATTGGACCATTTAGATTTTGTTTATTTATTTATTTTACTGGATAGAGACAAAGAGAAATTGAGAGGGGGGGCAGGAGACAGAGAGGGAAAGAGACAGAGAGATACCTACAGCCCTGCCTCACTACTTGTGAAGCTTTCCCCCTGCAGGTGGGAACTGGGGTCTCGAACCCAGGTCCTCACGCATTGTAATGTGAGTGCTTAACCAGGTGTCCTACCGCCTGACCCCTGGACTATTTAGATTGTTTCTTTATTATTCAGCCTTGGTAGGTAGCATGTTTCTAGGAAGTTACCCATTTTCTAGATTATCTAATTTGCTAGCATGTAATTATCTATCATGATCTCTTCTGTGCTCTTCTGACTACAGTATTTTTCTGAGAAACTACTTTTAACTCCAGGAGATGAGGTATTTCTCTCCCTGCTATTGAGACCTAGTGCTAGAAATTCATCTGTTACCTTCATTGTCTGACCCTCTGCGTTGGTTCTTGTGCATTAGATATGACAGGTCACTTCTCCAGCCCCTACAGAAAGATGCCAGGATGAAAGAGGAGGAGGAGGAGGAGAAGGAGGAGGAGGGAAGGAGAAAAAGGAGGAGGAGAGGAAGAAGAGGAGAAGGAAAAAGAAGAGGAAGGCCATAGCCACGACTGTGTCTCCAACATGTCAGTGCCCAAGCCCCTCCACTGCTCTTAGCCAAGAAAGAGGAACTCTTCCCAGGAAAAACATGCCCACTGGAATCCAGCTCTCAGGCTGCAATGCATGGAGATGAACCCCTTCCAGTTGATCAGGTATATAACCATGGGGCCGGTCCTCCTGAACTCCCAAAAAAACTTCTTGATTAGTCGCTACTGTTGTGTGGGGCTGGTGAGGGGAAGGAGCCTCACTGGATGCCAGAGTGAGGCTGCATGTGAACCCATGTCTGGATGACAGCCATGAAAGCTGGGAACACATGTGGTGGCAGGAATTGAACCAAGGCCTTGTGTGTGGTGAGGCTGGAGCTCTACCCACTGAGCCACACCCAGGCCCTGTGGTGTCGTGGTTTCCTATTTGTACTGTGTATGTGTCTCTTGGAGGTAAGTGTTCTGTGTTAGCTATTGTTTGGGAGTGTCTCTGGGTAGAGGAGGTCCAGGAACTCTGATGAGTCTGTGCGGACAAGACCCTTTATTCCAGCTACTTCCAGACCTGCTGGAGACAGATGAACAGACAGACAGCCTATTGCAGGCTTCTAGACTTCCAGGCACAGACCCAGTGATGCTGTGGACTCTTTGTATGAAGAGAGCAAGGAGAGGAAGAGAGAGCTGAGGAACTGGGGGTCCCAGACTGGGTGTCCATCTTGATGGACAGGAGGATGTTGAAGTCCTTTATCCTCTGGATGGTGACCGAGGTTGAGGGTCCTGGATAAATAGGATGAGGTTCTTCTGGCCACCACCAGACACAACTTTAGGGACAACTGCTAAAAGAAATAACTCAAAACTATCAGTCATTACTTGGTGGTGGGGCAGAGGACCTGCTGCTGAAGATATTCTGCAAATAGGACTCTTCTTTCATGAGAAGCAAGTGTGTCAGGTAGCTTCAGCCCTACCTGATATTTCCCTCTTTTCTAGAATGTTCTCTCCTTCTCTTCCCCACTGAACCATGTCTCTCTTCTGAAATCACCACCTACATGTTTCACCTCCCTCTGAAAGTTTTCCTTCACAGGGCGCATTTGACACAGCTCACCAAAACACTTTAGTAAGCATTTTTAATATTTATTTTAATGAAAGAGAATGAGAGTATGCATATATGTATTGTGTATGCTCTTGAGAGAATATATACAAACATATATATATGCACAAACATATATATGGAGAGAGAGGAAGGGATAAAGGTCAGAGTACTGTTCAGCTCTGACTAAAGGTTGTACTGGGGGTTGAACCTGTGCCTTCTGAGCCTTAGGCTTGCAAGTCCTGTGCTCTAACAGGCTGAGATATCTCCCAGTGCCCAGGTAAAGTTTAAATATCTATACAGGTGCAGAGAAACAGTGAGAAATAGGAGAGGTTTGGGAATACATTTTACTAAGAATGTCGCACCTCCACACCTGTGTCCTGGCAGGAAGTCCTCTTTGAGACAGTCTCCATCTCCAACACCAGTGCTGACCCCAGGCTCCCGGAGGCATAGCAGAAGCAGGTCTCTGGCATTTGGCAAGTGGTTGGCTACAAGCTGACCAGTGTTGAATCCTCTCTTCTGCACATTATTCTCCCTAGGAGCCAATTAGATTGAAAATATGACATACAACAAGGCTTCTGTGCAGTGGAAGGGCACTGCCCTTGTAAGAACAAGCAGGTTCCAAGTTCAGTCCCTGGCACCACGAGTGTCAGAGCAACAACCTCATTCATTTTCTCACATTAATAAATTAATTAACAAGTGTTTTAAAAGCACATCTCATAAAAAAATGGAGGGCTGCGAGCTGTCTGTCCACTGTATCCTTACACAGTGAGTGGAGGGCTGCGAGCTGTCTGTCCACTGTATCCTTACACAGTGAGTGGAGGGCTGCGAGCTGTCTGTCCACTGTATCCTTACACAGTGAGTGGAGGGCTGCGAGCTGTCTGTCCACTGTATCCTTACACAGTGAGTGGAGGGCTGCGAGCTGTCTGTCCACTGTATCCTTACACAGTGAGTGGAGGGCTGCGAGCTGTCTGTCCACTGTATCCTTACACAGTGAGTGGAGGGCTGCGAGCTGTCTGTCCATGTATCCTTACACAGTGAGTGGATTTCAGACTGTGTTCCAATTCAGTCCAGCAAATCTTGGTCATCAACTAAAAGAAAATAAAATAGATAAAATATCAATAAAATAATAAAGTAGCGCCAGGAGATAGTTCACCTGGAAGCTCATATGCCATACCATGAGATAGGCCCAGCACCACATGGCCACACCATGCTTGGAACTGGGGAAGTTCCATGGATGGAGGAGCTGTGCTGTGGTTTCTCTCCTCTCTCTAAATAAAAAAAAAAAGTGGTCCAGAGAGATCATTTCGGTGGTGGCACATACGCATGAGATCTTGAGTTTAGTCCCTGGTGTCACATAAATTATTATTATTATTACTGCTTCCAGGGTTATTGCTAAGGCTCAGTGCTGGTACTACAAATCCACTGGCCATTTTTCTGTTTTATTGAATAGGACAGTGAGAAATTGAGAGAGGAAGGAAAGATAGAGAAAGAGAAAGATAGATACCTTTAGACCTGCTTTACTGCTTCTGAAGCATCCTCCTCCCACCTGCAGGTGGGGAGCCAGGAACTCAAATCCAGATCCTTGCGTGGGTCCTTGGGTTTAGTGCTATGTACTTAGCTGGTGTCCCACCGCCCAGCTGCCACACAGATTCTTTTTAGCAAGAGTATCCTTGCATAAGGTTCCTTTGGGTGAGCCACACTCTCAGCCCATGAACCAGCTGGAAGGATCTCTATTTCATCATGTGAATCAGTGAGGTCAAACCTGGGTGAGATCAAACCCAGGTCAGGCTGGGTCAGCCCGGTCACCTGGAGTGGGCACATTATCCCCAGGATGAGTGACTCATAGAGAGATACCACCCACCCCAAGTGTCTCTCAGGAATGGAGCTCCAACAGAGCTCTTTGCATTGTGAGGAAGATTTTGTAATTTCTACAGTGAGCATCTTAAGAATGGGGCTTTTTTTTTTCTTTTTCAACGTTGATGGACTTTTTGTTTTTGGAAAAATAAAACTGGTTGGGAACATGGTTCACTTACAATGAGGAGGAGAGAGGTCCTGGTGACTGCTCTAGAAAGAAAGAGAGAGAGAGAAGAAATGAAATGAATAGCATCAAAAAGACTTAAGGATAGAAGTAACCAAGGAGGTAAAAGATTTGCACACTCAAAAGTGTTAGTACCATGAAAGAAATCAAAGAAGCCACAAACACATAGGAAGGTGCCCTGTGCTCATGGAACGAAAGAATTAATGCTGGAAAAAAGAAAAAAAAACAGGAGTTGGGCGGTAGCGCAGCGGATTAAGTGCACGTGGTGCAAAACGCAAGGACCGGCGTAAGGATCCCAGTTCAAGTCCCCGGCTCCCCGCCTGCAGGGGAGTCCCGGTGAAGCAGGTCTGCAGGTGTTTATCTTTCTCTCCCCCTCTCTGACTTCTCCCCCCTCTACATTTCTCTCTGTCCTATCCAACAACGATGACATCAAAGGCAACAAAAGGGAATAAATAAATTTAAAACAAAAAACCTTACTATATACAAGGTCATCTATAGGCTCAACATCATTTAGCACCATTGAGTTAATAGCACATGAAGTAAAAACATAATTATCTAGAGAGTATTAGCTGAATAATCCTGCTGGAAAAAATCAATAAAAGTAGGCCTGTAAATGTAAAGTCATAGGGGCTAGGCGGTGGCGCACCTGGTTAAGCACAAGGATCCAGGTTCAAGCCCTTGGTCCCCACCTGCAGGGGGAAAGCTTTACTAGTGGTAAAGGCTGCATGTGTCTCTCTGTCTCCCTCTGTCTTCCTTTCCCCTCTCAATTTCTTTCTGTCTCTATCCAATAATAAGTAACTTAAAAAAAAAAAAGCTACAGTAAATAAATAAATAAATATAAGGTTATAGGAAAAAAGTAGACAGAAACTCCTCAAGATATAAGCAGTGGTTATTTATGAAT
Source organism: Erinaceus europaeus (assembly GCF_950295315.1). NCBI lineage: Eukaryota > Metazoa > Chordata > Mammalia > Eulipotyphla > Erinaceidae > Erinaceus > Erinaceus europaeus. Next base: position 21,192,471 of record NC_080164.1, read on the forward strand.
GGTGGTATGATGAGTAACTTTTATTTCCTTCTGCAGTCCTGTCTGTATTTTCCAAAGTGTTCATAAGATATGTACATTATCCTTAAAACTAGTTTTATATGCATTTCAAAAATATTTTTGCTGCTATGAAAGCCAAGGTGGCAGTTCCTCAAAAAAGATCAGATACTTGGCAATTGGGTTAACTTTGAAAGTTAACTTGTTAGGATTTGCTGTATCATACAAGACCTCACCATAATTTATGTCCTTTGATGTTATTTATATATAGCTGTATCTAATAAAGTAACACCATCAGTTGCTTCTGTTCTCCCTGGTCTAAGCTTTTTGGAGACAATATTTCAAAGAACAAGTCATTATTAGAAATGTATTAACAAGCTGAGCCCACCGTTAAAATTCAATCTGATTCAATTTGAAGTCTTAAGTGTTTAAATTGAAGGAACATATACTCAGCCTATGGTCTATGCATCAAAAAGTTTGAGACATTCAATCCATTTTTCCCCTCTCATATTAATTCAATAATTATTTTTGAGACTGTAAGTTAATAGGAGTGTATATTAACACCATTCCCACCACCAAAGATCTGTGTCCCTCCCCCAGTGAAGCTGAACATCTACCCTCATCCTCCACCCAGAGATTTTTACTTTGGTGCCATACTCCAAATTCAGTCAAATCCTACTTTTTTTTTAATATTTATTTATTCCCTTTTGTTGCCCTTGTTTTATTATAGTTATTATTGTTGTTGGTATTTGATGTCGTCGTTATTGGGTAGGACAGAGAGAAATGGAGAGAGGAGGGGAAGACAGAGAGGGGGAGAGAAAGATAAACACCTGCAGACATGCTTCATCGATTGCAAAGTGACCCCCTGCAGGTGGGGAGCCAGGGGCTCGAACTGGGATCCTTACGCCAGTCCTTGCGTTTTGTGCCATGTGCGCTTAACACCCTCCGCTACAGCCCAACTCCCCAAATCTTGCTTTGAGTTTCCCTTTCTGTTCTTCTTTCTCAACTTCTGTTTATGAGTAGGATCATCCCACACTCATCTTTGTCTTTTTGACTTAGCTCACTTAACATAATTCCTTCTAGCTCTATCCAAGATGAATTAGAGAAGGTGGGTTCATTTTTCCTCATAGCTGCATAGTATTCCATTGCATAAATATACCACAGCTTTCTCAGCCACTCATCTGTTGTTGGGCACCTGGTTTGCTTCCAGGTTTTAGCAATTATTAATTATACTGCTATAAACATAGCTCTACACATATCTTCTTGGTTGGATGTTCTGGAGTCTCAAGGAGAGAAATTACTGGGTCATATGGGAGGTCTATTTCTAGCCTTGTGAGGGTTCTCCAGACTGCTCTCCACAGAGGCTGAATCAATTTACATTCCCACCAACAGTGTAGGAGGGTTCCTTTGTCCCCACAACCTCTCCAGCATTTGTTGCTGCTATCATTTTTGATGTATGGCATTCTCATAGAGGTGAGGTGGTATCGGGCTGAGCTTCACTGAAGGGAGACAGACGACCAGGGACTCATGGTTGAGCTGTAGGCAGTATCTCTTTATTCATGCAGAACGCAGCGCAATCTATGCCGAGCTAAACTAAAACTAAAACTAACTAAAGTAAAACTCACAATGCTGTCTTTATATATACTTGCCAAGTAGGGTGGGAACAGGATGTGATGTAGAGAGGGTGGAGAGAAAAGTGACTGGTGAAAATCAGGGTGTGACAAGGAGAGGGGGCAGAGCAAAAAGACATCATGAACCAGTGGGGATTGAACCAATGCCCTGCAGTGGTTATGTAAATAGAATACAGTGGTTATGTGAATAGAATGCAGTGTTAAGCAGGGGGGATTAAACCAAATGAAACAGAAGGGGTTTTTAGAAGCAGAATTAGAAGCATACCAACAAGGTGGTAACTCAATGTTGTCTTTATCTGCATAATTTAGTTATAGTAATAACTATATATTGCCTTCTTAAACCCTAAGACAGCAGGAAACATCCCCTTTCTCTATAAAGCCCATACATCTCCTAGTCGTGAAACCTCTCAGACGGTGCTCACCTTCCAGCATGTTTCTCTCAATTCATATCAAATGATATTGCATCTGTTGATCCCAACCTAATCAATGGAACCAGTACCTACCACCTCAGCATGTTTCACTTCAGACTGTGTCCAGAGACGTCAGGCATGGAATGTCAATTCTTCAGGTTCATTACCCTGGTGAGACCTTTCGTGGCTCATAGGACTCCTTAACTTCATTTCAAGTGGTGCACTTTCTTAACAAAACCTCAAAACCTAGATATAGACCAGGGTCCATGAGATAGGGTATATGTACATGTATCCATAAGCTAGGGGAAATATATATACCGTAAAGCAAAAGTGCACAATAATTTGCATTAAGTCAATAAATGAAGCAAGAAAGTAGAAATAACTAAAAAGACACCTTAAAATATGTAATGAAACCGTTTCTACTTAGACCTAGACACCCTCCTCACCTACTTCCTATTACACATCCCCCAATCACTCCAAAGCTAACCTTGTCAGACAAAGTAAGGAGTACAAAAGCTGACTAAGGACAGGAGACTGTCATACTTTAATGATGACTCTTCAGTCACTACCAGGCCACCCTATCACCTGGGACTCTAGTCAGGGAACCCTGGGCTTCCCATAAGACATGATGGGCCTAGACCTCTAACAGATCCCTCTTGCCACTGTCACTGGTCATCTCCATTAGGAACAACATAATGGATCCCTTTGTGGGCCCCTATAGGACATTGCCCTCAATGTGGATCAGTAATGGTAGAGAATGTTCCATTCTCTGAAGGGAGGTTGGAAGATGAGGTCCCGAAATTAGTGCGTCCCAAAATTAGTGTCGCTTGGAATGTTCCTAGCCTTGACCACAGAATGTGAGCTCAGACCTACAGGGATGCAGAGGTTACATAGGCTCCTGTGCTGAATATGGGCCCCAGATCAAAGTGGTGGGGTTTACAGTTAACAATACTTATATACATTCCCCGTATTTGGGAGCTACTCTCTTCCCTGATCCAGTTTCTAGTCCTTTTTCCAACTATGACACCATATCCCCAGACAATAACCTGGGTCTACCTGCATAGTAGCTGTCAGGCTCAGGCAGAAACTAGTAAAGTCTTAGGGAGCTACTCTCTTCCCTGATGCAGCTCTCAGGTTCTTTTTCCAGCCATGACATCATCTCCCTGGACAATAACTTGGATCCACCTGCATATCAGATTTCAGGCTTGGGGAAAAAAAAAAAAAACTAATATAGTCACAGGCCCTTTGGAATAGAACTAAAATAGGCCTACTAGCTATCTACAAAACAGAGACCACCCCCCCCCACACACACACACACACACACACACTCTTCATCAGCGCTATTCTAGCCTTTAGGTTCATGATTAGTCAATAACTTGTTTGGCTTTAGATGTTAACACTCTTTTCAGCCACCAGGTTCCAGATGCTACCATGATGCCAACCAGACTTCCCTGCACAGACAACCCCACCAATGTGTCCTGGAGCTCTGATTCCCTAGAACCTCACCTCACTAGGGAAAGAGAGAGGCACGCTGGGAATATGGATGGACCTGTCAACACCCATGCTTAGCAGGGAAGCAAATACAGAAGCCAGACCTTCCACCTTCTGTACCTCATGGTGACCCTGGGTCCATACTCCCAGAGGGATAAAGAATAGGAAAACTATCAGGAGAGGGAATGAAGTGCAGAGTTCCGGGGGTGGGAATTGTGTGGAGTTGTACCCCTCTTATCCTATAGTTTTGTCAATGTTTCCTTTTTATAAATTAAAAAAAGTAAAAAAAAATAGTAAAGTCATGGGCCCTCTGAAATATACCTAAACCAGACCTACTAGCTTTTCCCAAAATGAATATCTGCAATATTCCTGCCTTTAGGTTCATGAGTAGTCAACAAGTTGTTCTGCTTTGTATCTTAGCACTTTTTTAGCCACCAGGTTCCTGATGATACCATGATGCCAACTGGACTTACTTGACAGAGGACCCCATCATGTGTCTTGGAGTCTTGCTTCCTCAGATTCCTGCCCACTAGGGAAAGAGAGAGGCAGGCTGGGAATATGGATTGACCTGTCAATGCCCATGTTCAGTGGAGAAGCAATTACAGAAGACAGACCTTCTACCTTCTGCCCTCCAAAATGATCCTTGGTCCATACTCCCAGAGGGTTAAAGAATAGGAAAGCTATCAAGGGAGGGGATGGGATATGGAGCTCTGGGGGTGGTCACTGTGTGGAAACGTATCCCTCTTATCCTATAATCTTGTAAATACTTCCATTTTATAAATAAAAAATGAAAGATTAAATATATAATTTCTGTATGCTCTAGAAGGCCACTCTGGGTCTATATCCCCAAATAACTGAAAGCAGTGATTCAAATAAATGCTTATGCTCCCATGAACATGCCAGCATTGCTCACAATACTCAAAAAAACAAAAAAAAAGAGGATGAAGGTAGGGCCATGGATCTTGCTCAATGGCAGCACATATAACTTGCATGCAAGAGGTTCCGGCTTGATCTTTAGATGAGAGATGAGGGATGCTCCGGTGGAAAAAAAAAACAAAAAGTAAGCTACCCAGTATCTCTCAATGTCTCCATCACTGAGTAAAAGAGAATCAGAATATACCATATACACACAATGGGATATTATTCATCACTGTATAATGAAGACAACCGAGACACACAGCAGAAGGTGAATGAACTTTGAGCACAGCCTGCAAAGCTTTGCAAGAATAGACACGTCTAGAGAGAGGTGGCAGTGATAGCTGTACAACTACATAATGTATTAATGTCACTCACTGTCTATTTAAAAATATTTAAAAATAGCTGAAGCAGGGCATTTCATGCCATGGCATTTTACTACAACTGAAAATTTATTTTCACTTGAATGGAATTAAAATCCATATAACACCAGGGCCCCAGATAAAGCAATAAAGTTGGGGATAAAAAAATGGAAGAGAACAGACTTAATCATGAGGGGCTTTTGACAGCTCAGCTGAGTTCCTTAATCCTTTAAATGCATCAGAGCAGCATTTGCAGAAAATGTAGTCGAGCCATCCTGTGTCACATTCAGGGTGGACTGAGCAGGAGTGGCAGCATCAGGGAAGGTGGTCAAACATTCTCAACAACCACTCCGTCCTCCATGCTGCTGCCTTTCGGGCTGAGAAGATCAAGATTAAAAGACAGGAGTTGACCAAGGTTGGTTGCAAAGCTAGCAGGTGCCAGACCCCATCTGGAGCTCAGATATCTCTGACTCCTCATCCCTGAGCTTTTCCCTCTTCCTCATGCCATGCTGCCACTAGCCCCACGGTGCACGTGTGCAGGAATGGAGGGATTAGAGAGTGGAAGAGAAGAGGGTGGAGGTAAAGGGGAAGAGTGTAGAACACAGGAGGAAGGAGAAGAGCCAGGAGGCCAGAGGGGGAGATTCAATACCACAAAGAAGAAGAAACTTTTAAATGAGGCCCCGAGTCTGCACTGAACTTGTGACAATTACGGTTTGTCAGCATGGCAACTGATTCATAATTATTTTATGGGAGTTTAGCAACTCTCTGTAACTGGCTCAGAGCTGTTGCAGAGCGTTAATCCTGAATGTTTATTACCCGCCATTCAATAAATAGCTTAATAAATCTAAAGAAGTCCAATTTATGGGGACGGTTATGGCATGCTATTCAAATTCCAAGCAATTACAATAAAACAAAACAAAAAAAAAGCAGCTATTGAGGGTAATGCAGTTTTTTTAAAAAAAAGTAGTACTAAAGGATTCTGGAACTTGACCTCCCTTCCAGCTGCTGTCTCGACCCAAGTCAGGGACTGTCAAGCCAGAGTCAGGGGCTGTCTCAAGATGGCTGTCTTTGGGAGGGGGGTGCAGTTAGCTGAGACACAGGTTTGTTCAGGAATTTGGGCTCTTGGTGACAGTGACATTTTGAAGCAACTTGGTTCCCAGTTCAGGTCTCTCAGCTCACTGGTGTGGTAGAAGATACTCCAGACCCAGCCAGCTAAGGTAGACAAAGCTAACCTAGGGGCGATACGTTTCTTCTTAAAGCTTCTCTGGTTACTGCTAGGAACCCAAGCTTCCAACACAGCTGCACAGAGGAGGATAGAATAAAAAGGAAACACACACACACACACACACACACACACGCTCTTCATGGCATTACTTACCCCTTGCCCCATGATTTCCCATCACTCCCTGGCACTTTGCCTTCAGCTACCTCCCACTAGGGCATCAGCCTTCTGAAGTTGACACAGAGAAGGACAAGAGAGGGCCAGGGAGATAGCTCAGAGTGATGTAAGATCCCAAGGAATGAGATGTCCAGAAAGTAGAGAACTTAGGCAGAGGACACACCTGGAAGGTGATTCCAGCAAAGAAGGACATGAACAGGGAGTCGGGCGGCAGCACAGCAGGTTAAGCGCAGATGGCGCAAAGCACAAGGACTGGCATAAGGATCCTGGTTCGAGCCCCCGGCTCCCCACCTGCAGGGAGGTCACTTCACAGGCGGTGAAGCAGGTCTGCAGGTGTCTGTCTTTCTCTCCCCCCTCTGTCTTCTCCTCCTCTCTCCATTTCTCTCTGTCCTATCCAACAACAATGACATCAACAATAACAATAATAACTACAACAACAATGAAAAGCAATAAGGGCAATAAAGGGGGAAATAAATAAATAAATAAATATTTTTTAAAAACTTTAGATTAAGAAGGACATGAACTAGTTGAATGCTACCATAAGAACTAAGCTGGCTCATTCACTGATCGCCTCAAGTACACCAGGCACTGCCTTGGGGGCATAGAGTCTGAAGGCCCATCCTTGTCTCCACACTGAGCTCGGCTGAGCTTGAGGGAAGGTAAATGTCTCCTCTCTGCCTGAAAAATCGGGCAAACTCCCTGCCAGGTGCCGTGAAGCCAAAGATTAAAAGGAGTTTGCCAGGTGGAAAGAGAAGGAAATTCATTCCAGAGAGTAGGAATGGCAGGGTAATAAAAAGAAGACAAGCAAGAGAGTGCAGTGGGTGGGGGTGGGGGTTGCTGAGCAATTTGTTGCTGTCATGTGCTGGGGAGGCCAGAGAGGCAGAGAAGATGAGGTTCTGGATGACTCCCGGCACTTTTTATCAGGATAAACAGGAGGAATTCACTTCAGGCTAAGAAGCTGGTCTGCACCAGTAGGTGGAGATAAAAGATAAAGCCAAGGATGACTCAGGGTGTTGAAGGCTTTGGATTTTAACTTTTCTCTTGATTGATGGTTTTTCCTGATGGGTTTATTTCATTGTTCTAGTTTAAGATGATCACTAGGTTCCCTTTGGGTTTTTTTTTTTTTTAACTATCTTTCTTTAATAATTAAATACTGCTTTTATAGTGTCTTGTGTTATTTTCATATGAAGTATCATATTTTCATTGGTGTGTAGGCAGTAAGTAATTTCTGTATTAATTTCCTCTTTGAAAGGAGTGGAGTGGAAAATGAAAGGGCAAATAAATCCCAAATCTGATTCTCAGAGAAAGCCAGTGGAACTGATATAACCCTTGCAAACATAATGCAGCACAGAGAGAAGAGAGCAAAAATCAGACAAGATTAAAAAAGACAAAGGAGGACTGGCAAGATAGCTGGCCTAAGGGTCTGCTTTGCCACGCACGTGACCCATATTGGAGCCCTGGAGGAAACTTGGATGCTGTTCCCTCTCCCTCTCCCTCTCCCTCTCCCTCTCCCTCTCCTTCTCTCTCTCTCTCAAAAAGCAATGAAACATCACTGCTGAAAAAGAAAAAAAAAAGTGCAATCAACTGGGAGTGCCACCACCAGGCCCCTGTAGCAGTGATCTTAAGGGGACATTGTGATGACTTATAAGTTCACTCTACACATGGTTCAGTGTGAGAGAACCTAACAGAGGAAGCCATTAGGCCACCAGATAGTGGCACACCTGGCTGAGCACACACATTGCCATGCACAGGGCCCAGCTTGGAGCCCCAATCCCTAGCTGCAGGGGGAGCATTCATGAGTGGTGAAGCAGACATACAGATCTCTCTCTCTCTCTCTCTCTCTCTCTCACCCCCTTGCCTTCTCTTTGTCTCGATCCAATAAGTAAAGAAAGAAAACACTTAAGCAACAAACAAAAATAACCCATTAGATCACTACATATCATTACGTCAGTATACATACATCACTGTATCAGTAAATCAAGTATATGTGTGTGCAAAAAGATATGTACATTTCTACATAGCACATAGAGTCTAGATAGTATACATATTACATACATCTCTGTGGAAGTGTATTACAAATAACTATGCATGCAGCTGTGTGTACACACACACACACACACATATAAAAAGTAAGGAGACTACAATCTGAGGTTGAGGAAGAGGAAGAGTGACAGTAAGCCAAGCAGGGCTTCTGTAGGATGACAAGTCTGTCACAGAGGCACAAACTCATACAAAAAACCCCATGAAGTGGGTGCTTTGAAAGGTGAGTTTCATGACATGTGAATTATGTATCAATGAACTAAAGACATCACTCTCCAGGAAGGATGCCTAGTACCTTGCTATGCACACAACCCAGGTTGGACATGGAACCCTGGAACCACATGGGAGTGCCCTATCCCCAGGGGAAGCTCCAAGGTGTCTCGTGTGGCCTTGGAGAAGTAAGACCGAGCATACACAAGGCCATAGCTTTCCTCCTCAAAAAAAAAAAAAACTAAAAAAAAAAAAAAAAGAAAGAAAGAAAGAAAAGAAAAGAAAAGAAAAGAAAAAAGAAATTAATGTATGTGTGTTTGGCATAAACAATACAACAAGACAATGACTATATAATTGGTCCACAAAGGTGTCTTTAATTCAGATAAAGGATTATTTCTGGGGCTGGCTGGTGGCGCACTGAGTTGAGCACACATGTTACAATGCTCAAAGACACAGGTTCAAGCCCCCAGTCCCCACCTACAGTGGGGAAAGCTTTGCAAGTGGTGAAGCAGGGTTGCAGGTGTCTATCTCTGTCTACATCACCCCCTTTCCTCTTGATTTCTGGTGGCCTCTATCCAATAAATAAATAAAGATAATAAAAATTAAAAAAGGATTATTTCTGGTACTGTGCAAAGAAATTGTAAATTATTTTCAAAAGTCATAATAAACAGATCAAGTTCTATCAAATTACAGCTTACAGAAAAGCTTACATGCAACTGGCACTAAGTATGTTCAGCCCCTGCACAGCCAGCCCACACCCTCATCCCAGGCGCCCCTGAGCAGCCTCCATATCCCTCCTGTGCTGGGAAATTGTGCCAATGCAGTCACATCTGCCATGTTGTCCCCTCAGGCTACTGCTAGTTCCCGCGAGAGTTGGGACATTCTCGGAGTGCCTGTTCAGCCATGTTGTGCCCTCAGGACATTGTCTATATCCCCACGATATCTGGAGTGCTCTGGTTACTCCTCCCCCCTCCCATTCTCACGAGAGTTATCATCCTATCCTGGAGTGCTATGGTTACTCCTCCCCCTTCTCATTCTCGCGAAAGCTACTCCTATAAAAACCCTTCATTTTCCGCACCTCGCTCTCTTGCCGGCGCTCCACTCTGGTGTTCAGACGCAGGAAAGGTTACTGTGTGAGGCGGCCATTTTCTCTACCTCCATGTGGCCCAACCTGCTTCTCTAACACCCAACTCTGAGGTGCCAGCGCAAATAAAGATTTGTGTTTCCTCTTCGCTCCGGACCCTCTCTCTCTCTTCTCTGCAGCCCGCGCACAACAACATCTGGCTCTACAACACTCCTGCCCCCCAGAAACGTGAACCAGGAAGTGCACACACCATGGCTGTGGTTGACAAGATATCTGAGATGACACGTCACAGCCTCCTCCTGCACTTCTCCTGGGTCTCATGGCGAATGAGGACATCCACCTGTCACCTCCCTCTACACACAGGGTGGGGGAAGGCCAGCATCTCAGAGTCCCATCCAGGAAACTCTTCAAAAGTCATGTGCTCTCACTCCCCACTCTGCTCCCAGGTTCAGCAAAAAAAAAGTAAGCTCTCTATTTCTTTATTTTGGATAAAGACAGAGAGCAGTTGAGAGGTTAGGGGGAGGTAGATGCGGGGGGAGAGAACTACAGCACTGCTTCACTGCTCACGAAGCTCTGTCCCTGCATGTGGGAGCCGGGGGCTTAAACCTGGGTTCTTAAGCACTATAATGTGCTCAACCAGGTGTACCACTACTCAGTCCCAAGTAAGTAAGCTGTTTTTATTTATTTTTTTTTAATATTTTATTTTTATTTATTTATTCCCTTTTGTTGCCCTTGTTGTTTTATTGTTGTAGTTATTATTGTTGTTGCCATCGTTGTTGGATAGGACAGAGAGAAATGGAGAGAGGAGGGGAAGACAGAGAGGAGGAGAGAAAGACAGACACCTGCAGACCTGCTTCACCGCCTGTGAAGCGACTCCCCTGCAGGTGGGGAGCCGGGGTTCGAACCGGGATCCTTATGCCGATCCTTGTGCTTTGCGCCACCTGCGCTTAACCCGCTGCGCTACAGCCCGACTCCCTGTAAGCTGTTTTTATTAAGAGAGAGAGGAAAAACAAAGGAGGAAGAAGGGGAGGGGAGGGGAGGGGAGGGGGAGAGAGAGGAAGCCCTAAAAAGCATCACAGCATCTCCATTTTACAGGTCAGGAAACTGAGAGACATGGAGATGGAGCTGATCCTAGGATCTGCTCTTTCTGCTGTGCTCCTTGCTTTTGGGGGAACTCACCAGGGTGCTGCAGAGGAGACTCTGTCCTTGGGGGAAGGGTGCTCCCAGGAGTGGGCACCCAGTAGGCCACCATGGTCTGAAGCTTGCGCACACATCACCCAGCATGCAGTGTGTGCAGCTGCCGAGGAAGACAGGTCAGCTGACCGGCACTGCTCTCTGGGGTTCTGGACAGGGGATCAGGCCCAACACCGTCCTGCCAGGGCTTTGCCCTACCTGAGGGGCTGCAGGCAGCAGGCGCTGAGAGCCTGCTTGTAGTGAAGGAATCTCTCTCTTTAAAACAATTATTTACTTATTTTAAAGAGAGAGAGAAGAGAGAGAGAGAGAGAGACAGAGCACTGCTCAGCTCTGGCTAATGGTGGTACTGGGGACTGAACCTGGGACCTCAGAGCCTCAGGCATGGGAATGGTTTGCATAACCATTAGGCTGCCTCACAACCTTAAGCCTACACTATTTAATATTTACATCAATGACCTCCCAGAAACTTCTTCAAGGAAGTTCATCTACGCCGATGACATCTGCTGTGCAACTCAGACATCAAAGTTCGACATCCTCGAGGAAACACTCACGAAAGACATGTCTCTGATATCTGATTACTGTAAAAAATGGCAACTAATCCCTAGCACTGCAAAAACGGTATCATCTGTTTTCCATCTACACCATGCCTCGGCCTCGCGTGAGCTTAATGTGCAGCTTGGCGATACGAGAATCCGGCATGAAGCCCAGCCAGTCTATCTTGGCGTTACTCTCGATCGCACTCTGTCATTTCACGAACATCTCATAAAAACTGCAGCAAAGGTGGGCGCGAGGAATAACATCATTGCAAGACTGGCCAGCTCCTCATGGGGTGCGAGCGCTTCCACACTACGATCATCATCTCTGGCATTATGCTATTCCACTGTAGAATACTGTGCCCCAGTATGGTTCCGTAGCCCCCATGTCCACTTGGTCGATTCCAAATTATATTCCTCCATGAGGATAATTTCTGGAACCATCCGTTCCACCCCGGTCCCATGGCTGCCAGTTCTTAGCAACATCGCCCCGCCAGATATTCGTCGGGATGCGGCATCATCTAAGTTCATTTCCCACGTCTACGCTCAACCGGACCTGCCAATATACGCGGATATCTTCGCCCACCCTGTCCAACGCTTGACGTCTCGTCACCCAATCTGGTCCCCTATGCCTACACTGAACTTCTCTGTTCCAGACTCTTGGAAACAGAGTTGGCAGTCAGCTGAGGTAAAGAACAAACACCTCATCACAGACCCCTGCAAGCGTCAACCCGGCTTTGACCTAGCACGTTATGATTGGGCCCTCCTCAATCGCTATCGAACAGGCCATGGCCGGTGCTCCGCTATGTTCCATCGCTGGGGAGCCAGAGACCACCCGAACTGCCCCTGCGGCTCCAGACAGACTATGACCCACATAGTCAATGACTGCCACCTCTCCAGATTCAAAGGAGGTCTCAAAACTTTACATCAGGCTCAACCTGACGCTGTTGACTGGCTACGGAAGAAGGGCAAACACTAGAAGAAGAACAGCCTTAAGGACCTCTCTTGAAAGGGGCATTATCCCACCCCTCCCTTTGAATACCTTCACTCTGAACTTGGAGGCAGCTGGAAGGAGGAAAAAGCCTGCCCTGTGCTGACAGCTGCCAGGCTTGGTCTGAACCAGGTTGTCCTGAGCTCGAGGTAGCACCTTTGAGCTCAGGCTTGGACAGACAGAGAGGGTGCAGGAGCTCACACATGACTCCAGAGGGCTTTCAACATGCTCTGTAGGCTTTGTTCATCCATCTCACAGAAGACAGAGTTTAACAGGAGAGGGGAGGGAAGAAGCTAGAGCATCAAGTACAGCAATGGGGTGGGGGGAGGGGGTCAAACTGGGAGCCTCAGGCATGCACTCTGCCAACTGAGTTCCCACCCTGGAGGCCACACTTTAAAGTGTTTCCCTCTATAAGTCAGAAATACAAGGATGAATATGGGATGATCTCATTTTCAGGCAGAAGTTTACAAACAAGATCAGAAGAGAAAACACAAGTAGAACCTGAACAGGAATTGACGTATTACACCAAAGTAAAAGACTCTGGGGTGGGTCGGGGGGGGGAGAATACAGATCCAAGAAAGATGACAGAGGACCTAGTGGGGGTTGTATTGTTATATGGAAAACTGGGAAATGTTATGCATGGACAAACTGTTGTATTTACTGTCGACTGTAAAACATTAATTCCCCAATAAAGAAATTAAAAAATAACAAAAATAAAGTGTTTCCTTCTTTCTCTCTGTCTCATAATTCTTTTTTTTTCTATATAGAAACACAGAGAGAAATTAAGAGGGAGGGGAGAGAGAGAGAGAGAGAGAGGCAGACCTGCGGCACTGTTTCACCATTTGTGAAGCTTCTCTCCTGCAGGTAGGGACTGGGGGCTTGAACCTAGTTCTTTGCTCACTGTAATGTGTGCATTAAACTGTGTGCACCACCACCCAGCCCCCCTTTTTTTTTTATCATTTTAAAGGTTTTTTTTATTTATTTTATTTGATAGGACAGAGAGAAACCAAGAAAGGGAAGTGGGAGAGAGAAAGAAGAAGAAGGTGGAAGAGGAGGAGGAGGAGGAGGAGGAGGTGGAGGAGGAGGAGGAGGAGGAGGTGGAGGAGGAGGAGGAGGAGGAGGTGGAGGAGGAGGAGGAGGAGGAGGTGGAGGAGGAGGAGGAGGAGGTGGAGGAGGAGGAGGAGGAGGAGAAGAAGGAGGAGGAGGAGGAGGAGGAGGAGGAGGAGGAGGAGGAGAAGAAGAAGAAGAAGAAGAAGAAGAAGAAGAAGAAGAAGAAGAAGAAGAAGAAGAAGAAGAAGAAGAAGAAGAAGAAAAAGAAGAAGAAGAAGAAGGACAGAGAGACACTTGCAGACCTGCTTCACTGCCCACAAGGCTTCACTCCCTGCGGGTAGGGGCCAGGAGCTTGAACCCATGTGAGCTCAGTCAGGTGTGGCACCACCCAGCTCCTCCTTTTAAAGTATTTCTACAGTGTGTGTGATCTGAGAGGAGTGGATAGGGGCTTCCTGGGCAAAGAGGAAGAGAAGTTCCAATAGGTGCAGAGAGTAAACCCAGGCACATGTGAGGCACAGCTGGGTCTCCTGTGTCAGAATCTGACCCCAGTCACCCCTCTCCACTGTGAGGTGCTCCACTGGCTGCTCCAGAAAGGACAGGACATGCCTGCCTCTGATGCACAGAGAGAAAAGAGGGGTGTGCGTGTTGAGGGGTGGAGTGCTGATACTGCCACTTGGTCCAGATGGTAAAGGTGCTGATATGGCTTTATGCTTTCTCCATGGGCAACTGGGTGCCCTGGCACATTCTTTAAAAGGTTCATTTATTAATGTCTATGAGACAGAGACTAGAATATCATTTAGCTTTGGCACATTAGGTACTGGGGATTGAACCTGGGACCTCAAGCATGCAAGTCCTGCACTCTACTGCTGAGCTGCCTCCTTGACCCCTAGCACAACCTACTTGTGTAACTTTGTTGACTTCATTTATTTATTTTATCAACCAGGATTATTACAGGAGATCATGTCTACACAACTCTGCTGCTCCCGGTGGCCATTTATTTTAATAGTGAATGTGAGACCCAGAGAGATAGTAAGGGAGAGAGAGACAGATACCTGCAGCACTGGCTCCACCACCTGTGAAGTTTTTTCCCTGCAAGTGCGTTTCAAGGTCTTGAACCCATATCCTTATGTATGATAGCATAGGCACTCAGCTGGGTCCTAGAGTTGACTTAAAAAAAAATGGATGGGACAGGTAAATTGAGAAGGAAGGGGGAGATGGGGCGGGGGGAGAGACCTGCAGTACTGCTTCACTGCTTGTGTGGCTTCCCCATTGTGAGTGGGGGCCTGGGGGCTTAAACCTGGGTCTCTGAGCATCTTAACATGTGTACTCTACCAGGTGTACTATCACCCAGCCCCCAGAGTTGACTTCTTTGAAAGAGTTTTTGGTCATTCTGGTGCTTCACTGCTTTGGGTCAACATGTTCAGATAGAAAGGGAGAGGCCAAGGCCAAGGGGCCAGGTGGTGGTGCACCTGGTTAAGCACTCACATTACAGTGCACAAGGACCTGGATTCAAGCCCCCGATTCCCACCTGCACAGGGAAAACTTTGTGAGTGGTGAAGTAGGGCTGCATGTCTCTCTCCCTCCCTCTCGATTTCCTATTTTCTCTATCCAATAAATAAAAATAATTTAAAAAATTAAAAAAGAGAAAGAGAGAGACTGAGAGACAGTGGGAAAGGAGGAAATATATCACAGCACAGAAACTTCCCCTAGTGTGATGGGGGCCAGGCTGGAACCCAGACTGCATACATGGCAGGTTGGGTGCCTTCCCAGGTGAGCTCCCTTGCAGACCCACTCTCCTGGTCAATGGCGGTGAAAGGGAGGCAAAGCTCTGTCTGCTTCAGCTGGAACTTGGATCTCTTGGGCCTCATGCTCTGTGCTCTAGCCCTGAGCATCAACCCTGCCTGAGAGTCCATTTCCAAGGTAACATTAAACAGTTAGTTAAAGCATCATTTGGGCTCCCTTCCAGCGGGGCTCTGACCTAGGAAGCATTTGATGAATGCCTCAGAAAGGAAGTGAGGGAGGGAGGCACACAACTGAGTGGCTTGTCCTTCAAAGCAGAGCAGAACCAGGGCAGGCAGGGGCATGAGGGGCTGCCAAGGCCAAACACGTGTGCAGCTTCAAGGTCCAAAAGCTTCTGAACATCTGCTTCCCCACCCCACCCCACTGCTAAGTTTTCAGCCTGTAAAACTGTTTCTTTGATCTGAAAGGACAAAATGGTGTCAGGCTGCAGGTGAGTGGTGTTGGTTAAGTACCCAGAGGAGTGAGGTGAGCAGGGCCAGGCCCCAGAAGAAGCAGGTGTGGGCATTTAGGCAGCCTCTGGGCTTGCATCTGCAAAGAGCTTGTCTCTATTCAGGTGTGTCACCCCATCCCACATTTCTCCCTGAAGAGGGACAAAGCAGTTCAGTAAGGCCAGTCTCCCCATCCAGCCTCTGCCTCCTCATGAGTGATGCTTAAGAAAAATATCCTTTACACCTCAGCTATTAAGAATGATAAAGTCACCTTCTTCACCTCATCTTTGATGGAGCTTGAAGGAATCATATTAAGTGAGATAAGCCAGAAAGAGAAGGATGAATATGGGATGATCCCACTCATAGACAGAAGTTGAGCAATAAGAACAGAAGGGAAAACGTAAAGCAGAACTGGGACTGGGGTACTGTACCAAGTAAAAGACTCAAGATAGGGGGGTGACTTTCAGGTCCTGGTGCATGACGGTGGAGGAAGACCTAGGCTGGAGGTAAGAACGATTTACAGAAAACTGAGGATTCTACACATGTACCAACCATTGTAATTATTGTAAACCATTAATTCACCCAATAAAAAAAATCCTCGGGAGCTGGGCAGTAGTGTACCCAGTAGAGTGCACATGTTATCATGTGCAAGGACTTGGTTCAAGCCTCCCATCTCCACCTGCAGAGGGGAAGCTTCAGAAGCAGTGAAGCAGTGCTTCAGGTGTCTCTATTTCTCCCTGCCTATCTCCCGCTCCCTCTCAGTTTCTCTCTGTCCTATTAAAATAAATAATAATGAGGGTAATAAAATAATAGCAACAATATTACAATAATAATAATGATGATGGAAAATATCTGGGGGACAGGCAGTGGTGCACCCAGTTAATCGAGATAGTACAAAGCACAGGATCTGGGTTTGAGCCCCCACTCCCCATCTGCAGCAGGGATTCTTCACAAGTGGTGAAACAGGTCTGCAGGTGTTTATTTTCCTCTCTCCTTCTCTATCTCTGCCTCCTCTCTCAATGTCTCTCTGTTCTATCCAATAAAATGGAAAAAAAAAGTGGCTGAGAGGAGCAGTAGATTCGTAGTGTTGGCACCAAACCCCAGCTATAACCCTGGATCCAATAAATAAATTACCTAATTAAATAAAATAAGAAAGAAAAATATCCCCAAAATAGCACCAGCATCCAACAGCCAAACACTGAAGCAGCTCCCTCCTTGGCTGCTCTGGGCAGTGTCCTCACTGGGCTGAGATGTTGTTTTATCCAGGCTGGCTTCACGGGCGGGTAACAGAGACAACCAGAGACACGGCTGGGCTGAGAACGCAGTTTAATCTTTATTCACGAACGGGCAAATCACCACACCATGTGCTTTTCTCCATCATCCTCTCTCCGCCGCTGCTGCTGGGACTCTGCCCTGATGGAGAAAAGCACATGGTGTGGTGATTTGCCCGTTCGTGAGTAAAGATTAAACTGTGTTCTCAGCCCAGCCGTGTCTCTGGTCGTCTCTGTTACCCGCCCGTGAAGCCAGCCCGGATAAAACAACACTGAGGTTCCCTGCAGGTCACCTGGCCAGCTCTGGTCACAGGAATGGGCAGGGCTCATGCTGTGCTTGGCTGCTGAGAGCCACTCTAGGGTAACCCGAGGGACAACTGAGTCAACACCTGAGAGCCCAGGTGCAAGGACACATTTCTTCAAGGATGACTGGAAACACACGTGCTTACTGAGTCTCTGTGTATCATGTCTCCTCACACACCCCACTGGCCCACACAAACATGCGGCGAAGCCCCATGTCCCAGTGGGAGGACCTTGCCAAGTGGCATAGATGTGGGTAAAGGCCTGGGGGCTCCCGTCATCTGTCACAGCCTCTGTAAACTAGCTACGCAAATAGATGGGAGGTAACACCACCCTCCAAAGGCAATTTAATCAGTGTCTGCTTGTTGAATTGATTTGCACGGGCACTGGCCTATCTCAGACCTGATTACTCTCACAAGTTTTCCCAATTGCCCCCATAGTATTTCCTAGTTTGAATACACCATTTAAAAATGATGTGTAAATTTTGCTTGGACAGATGGGGCTCTCAGCTTCCTCTTTGTCTGATATGAGAGAGAGAAAGAGAGAGAGAGAGAGAGAGAGAATGTGTGTGTGTGTTGGGGGTGGTGGTGAGGGATGATTTTCCTGTTTCCACTGAGCTTAAGTCATCAGCGATAACTTTAACTTGGCAGTTTCATCAGAGCTTGCTCTAAATGTGCTGACATTTCAATTAAATGTCAGTGGCATCATCCTGTTTACCAGCCGCAAAATTTGCAGTGGGGAATATTAGTTGTGCCAGCAAGTAGAGATCTCCATTTTGGTAGAATGCCCATCTTTTGTCCCTACCGCATCCCAAGGGGTCCTCTGCACATGACACTACACACTGATTGTCCCTTCAGTATGTACCAGGCGTTTGAGGTCAGGCATTTCCAGGCTGTTCCCTGACTGCTAATAGAGGTTCACCAAAGGTTAGGTGACTTATTTGTTTCTTAGAACACAGAATAAAAGGGCTACTGCCCTCCAATTTTAATTAAAGAGCAGCCTGAGTTCACAGGGCAGGCACATAACAAATTACAGTTTACAACGTGTAAATACGTATATGTACATACATGTATAATGTGCATAGATAGTATGCTGCTCAGCATAGGCTGTGTGTATAGATACATCATGTATGCACATTACATGCATTACATAAGCTATACTACAGGTGGATAGACAGGGAGGGAGGTAAGCAGGCAGAGAAGTAGGTAGACAGGGACATAAATAGATAGATAAAGAGACAGGCAGACAGACATTAGCTCTGTGATATGGGCTCACCTATCCAGAGCTCTGGTCTCTATTTTGTTTTCTTATTCATGAATGATTCTGTCCTCTCTTGGAGTTCTGAAACATGAGTTAAAATGTCTGAAGCACTCAGAGCAGTGCTGAAATATTAGTCATTATGCATTATACTAATATAAAAAGCCCAGATAAAATAGATTTCAATCAGATGCTGAAGCTGATAAGAAAAATGCAGCCATTACCCGTGATTCCTCAGTTAATTTTATTTGTTAATCAAAACAACCTCATTATCATCACAGATTGCCTTTGTAAGAAGTAAATATTATTGAGCAGAAATTACAAAATAAACATATAAGTTCTAGCTGAGTGTTCACTTGGGGGAAAGACTTGGTCTGTTGCTTTGGGCTTTTGGAAGTCATGGTTCTTAGTCACCTCACAGAACTCTGAATGAGGAGATTCCAACGCACATCAGATAAGGACCGTGAGGAAAGGTTCGGGGGTGAGTATTTAGATGCAGTGAACAGAGTTGGGGGGGGGGCTTTGTGGGTAGAACACATGCTTTAATATGCATGAGGCTCTGGGTCCCATACCCAGCACCACGTGAAAGCACCACAGACAGCACCAAGGGAACTCTATGGATGGATGGTAGAGAGTGGTTGCCAGGCTAGTGTGGGGGTGCCTCTACCTGGGCGCATATTCTCTGAGTTGGAGAGAACGTGACAGGAGCCAGCCTGGGCTTCTATTCACTCAGCGACGTGAGGGAGATGACTCATGAACAGAGCTCATGGTGGTGAGGCAATATGATTCTTTATTGATCAGAGAACCAAGGCTAATAAAAGGCAGACCCAGAAGTGGCAAATTGGAAATGGAAATGGCTTGACATGGTTTGGAAAGGGGTGGAGAAAGGCAAAAGGGCTGGGAAAAATAGGAACTTCCTTAGCCTGAGGGTTTTAACTGGTGGGATTAATAATACTCTGCAGGCAGGGAGGGTCTTGAGGGTAGAAAGAAGATAGATCAAAGGAATGAAATGGGTGGGGATCTTTCAGGCAAAACAATGATTATGTAGATAGACCATAGTATCAGGAATGTAGGGTGGAGCAGGGGGAGCTGGATTAATGTTTTAAGGAATGCCAGGCTCCTGGAGGCAGAAAAATGCAGGGTGCTTTGTGAGGCAGGGAGTCTGATAAGATGGGGCAAATCTTGGGGAGTCTTCTCAGTAGAGAGGGAGACTGACAGGATAGATGCACTCCTCAGGTCAAACCCTGCCAGGCTCTACCACATTCTCACAATTTCCTGATAAGTGGTGTCATGGCGTCTCACTCTCTCTTGTTCTCTGCCTTACCCACTCTCATTCTAAGCACACAGAATAAAAAGAGAAAGCCACTTGGCTCAGTCTCTGCTGCTGCACACAGCAAATAAATGTAGCAGCATGGAACCAGCACCTTTGCTGATGGCAGTCCTCGAGCAGCCTTTGCCTTGTGCACTGACTGACCAGGATCTGCAAGTCCTCACCTGAACAATCCTTAAAGCCCTCTGAGGGCCCTCGGTGTGTGTGTGGCTGCTGCTAGCCCGGCTATGAAGCTGAGCTGACATGGATTCAGGTTTTCCAGGTACAGGGGACTTCATGGGGAGTTGGAGTGCCTCTCTACTGCCTCATCTTGTGAATAGTAGGGCCAGTGGTGGAATAGACAGGTGAGTGTACATGATAACATGCATAGGGATCTGAGTTCAAGCACCCAGTCCTTGCCTGCATGGGAGAAGCTTCACAAGTAGTGAAGTAGTGTTGCAGGTTTTTCTTTCTCTCTCCTTCTCTCTCTCCCTTTCCCCACTCAATTTCCTCTCTCTACCAAATTAAATAAATAAATAAATTGGGGGGGTACCAGCAGGTAGGTAGGTAGAAGTAACTCCAAGAGATGACATTACTATATTCTTGAATAAGAATGCAAAACAGAGGACAGAGCTCTGGAAAAAGGAGCCCAATGTATGTCTGTCTATTGTCTACTCCACCGTGAATGTCTACTGGACTTGATAAGAAAGAATTGATGTTATAATTCTTGATTAAGAAAGGAAAACAGAGACCAGAGGTCTGGATAAGTGAACCCAGATCAGAGAACTATCTGCTTACCTACCTCCCTAGTCCACCTTGTGAACGCCAACTGGATTTGAGAAGGAAGGCCTGGTGCGGAGGCAGGATGACAGAACACCAGGTGGCCCTGCCCACCTTATCCCTGTGCTTGGAGAATGCTCTGAATGGTGGTATTTCCTTGCCAAAGGAGCATGGGAGACACAGCATCAGGAGTGACACCAGCTTCCTGCTGTGCCAGTCCAGCTGCCCACAGTGGATGGAATCCTCCTCATCTCACAGATGGGCGCACCCATATCCCAGAGACTCCAGCAGGTCCCAGATGGTTCCAGCTGCATGCTCAGTGTAGCCTTTCCTCCCTGAGCCACCTACAGGGGTCCTTTCAAGAAGGAGCCAGATATTGCTAGAAACCTGAGCTTGCAAAAGACCACAGGCTTGATGAAATTTCTCTGTCACTAACTCAGATTTTACTCTCCTATCAGGACCCAGTCCAGTAATTTTGGTTTTTCTCAAGGCTGGAGATGCCCAGGAAGCCACTGGGAGGGAGAATGTATGTCCTCCCAGCCACTGTCAGTGTGGGGAACCCCGAGCACCCACACCATGCCCCCCTCACCTCTAGCTCCCACTGTAGTAGAATTAATTCTATGAACCTCCAGACAGGAAATGCTGGAGGCCCGGTGTCCCTGTTTGTTATGGCTGACCAGACGCATTGTTTCCCCTGCTCACTTCTCACTATGCTGTGTGTTGCTATAATAAACATCTTTGTGTTTAATGCCAAAACAGCTTTGCCAGAACCCAGGTATGTAATTTGCTTTTGTACAGTGATCTTTATCATGACAAGAAAAAAATAAAGCTTGATTGGGAAAACTGCAGAAGGAAGGTAAACATGAGGGCTACTAAGAGCCCCCCCTTATGGAGCAGGGAGGAGGGTGGAGTGGAGATGGGAGGGGGTGGATGAGAGATACGAGGTGTGCTGCCAGCCAGGTACTGACCTCTGAGACTCTCTGTCTCTCTCTGTCTCTTTCTCTCTCTCTCTCTCTCTCCTGGTCCATCACATCAGAGGATGATCATGACACAGAGGAGGAATTCCAGTGTGAAGCCACGTGGACCTTGCTGTTGTTCTAACCCACTTACCTGCCTGACCAAATGGGAGAATTTTCCTCTCCCCAGGATGCCTCTGGATGAGTGCAGTTCTGCAGTGGAGAATGCTGGCACAAGCTTGGGTGAGCACTAACTATTTCCCCCTTATCAGCTCCATGGACCGGTGGGGAACTGTCTGCAGCTTAGCTCTGCTGTGGCCCTATTAGTGATGAGAAAACAATTTAGAAGAATGAGAGCCTCGAAATTAAATCACTGGTTAATGGATTCATGGTTTAATCTATCTGAAAAAAAATTCCTCTCTTGGCAAGAATCCAAAGGAAGACAAGAGCAAAGATGCAAACATTTCACCGCGCAAAGATAAACGCTGTTGCTTAGAGAGGTTCTCTTTCAAGTGTATTTGATTTGCCAGCCTCCCAAAGCTCCCCGTCCCCAGGAGGGGAATGAAGTGACATGAGGAAGCCACCTTCAAACTCCTGAATGATGATAAAAACGATTAAAGCCCAGTCATCTTTCTGCTTCAACTCCTTCAATTTTGTCTTCATCTCCCTTCTACAGAAAACAGTTCAGGGACCAGGGAATGACAGGTGCCTGGGGTGAGGGGTAGGGAGGTGGTGTTTTGCTAAGAGACCTGGGAAAGCTCCCTCAAGCTCCACTGCCAACTGTTCACACCCACTGCATCAGGGTTTGGGTGGGCCGTGGCACTAGGTCTTAGAGAATGGAAAATGCTGGAATTATGCTGTCTCAGTAGGGCAACCACTGCCCAGGAGAAAGCCAAGCTCAGTCCCTCAGCCGCCTCAGCCACATTCAAATGCTCAATGGCTATCTATAGCCACTGGCTGCTGTATTTATTATACATGTGGGGGAGCATCCCCTATATTCTAGAACATTCTATTGGGTCACACTGGCCTAGAGACCAATCTACTTATCTAACACCTGCTTCGTAAATATTAAGGGGCAAGGAAGGTTTGTATAGGTTGCCCAGCTGTGCCCTCAAATCAGTCCAGGTGGGAAAAGGCCTAACTCCTGCTTCATCTCCACCCCTCCCCACTCTTGTGTTGGTCCATCAGCTAAGCCTCCCAGGCCTTTCTTTTCTCATCCAGCAAATGGGTTTAGCTGTTCATTCAGTTGGCTAGCTAGTTACTACTCCTTCTGTGTGGTGCTGTGGAATAAACCCAGGGCCTTGTGCACAAGTGAAACATTACTGACCAGCCTACCCAGGACTTCTTTATTATTATTTTAGACACACAGAGGAAAAGGGAGATAGAAAGAGGGAGAGACAAGCACAGAGAGAGCGAGAGGCATCATGGCACTGCTCTACCACCACGGGGCATCCTCCTGGTGTCATCAATGATGCTTCCATGTGGTGCCATGGCTCTAACTCAAGGCCTCATGCACAGTAAGGTGTGCACTCTACCAAGTGAGTTATCTCCTGATCCCATTAATCAATGTTAATCTCTGCTATTTTGCTCATTGCTACTGGTGGCAATGGGGCAGAAGGGGGGAATAAATCAACTAGTCCCAAAGCCCATCCCCCTCCAGACATCTAGCTCAAAACCTAGTAAATGCCCTGGTTATTGAAGTCTCACCTTGGAGTAGGGGTGCACTGATTAATTCTCTTCCCATGGGCCATGTGGCTGCACCAGTATGGGTCCCTTGGGGATGCATGGGCACAGCCACCATTCTCCCAGGCACTTCCAGGTTCAATGTTGAGCCCTTCAACTGCACCTCATGAGGACTGGCTGGGAGTAAGTCCATACTTGAAGGCCTTCTCTTCCTGAGTCTATTCACATCACTTTATGTGGCTCTGTTACTGCTCTTGCTTTCTGCTTCCCACACCTGTTGGCTGAGGCCAGTGACAAGGAAAACCAGTGGTGCACCCCACCACCCAGCTCTATCTAGGAACCTGGGTGCTGCTGCTAAAGGCTGGGGCTCTTCCCACCTCGTCTAGGCCCAGGCAGCCAACTCTCCCTGCTTCCTGGGTAAATAACTCATGTTCTCGTCACTGTGTGTCACAGATAGAGTTTGCAGTGAGGTTCAGTGTAATTGCAGCCATCGATCACTTTAATGGCCTAATGAAGGTGAGATGTAGTTAGAAAGGGTGTCAGTGGAATATGGAGTTTGTTTTACAATTATCTCTATAGCCGGGGGGACCAGTGACACAGAACATTGCCTTTTAAAAGCCCAAGAAGCACGTGGCACTGATGTTCATCACAGAAACCTTCAAGGGGTGGGGCGATGTCCTAGGAGCTAGGTTTCAGCACTATGGACAGCGGGCCTGGGGGCAGCTGCCTGAAAGCCTGAGAAGTCAGGGTTGGGCCAAGCCAGCCTCGTTTCCTACAGACCTGACATTGAATTGCAGCATGGTTTGACTTGTCATCTCTGGAGTGTCTTTGGCTGCCCCTGTTTTGATGAGCAGCTAATGGTTTCTAAACAAACATTATAATCATCCCGGATTCACCAGCCAAAGGAACTTTGATGGTTTAACATTCCTCTGCTTCAAGTGAAGATTTCTCCTGAAGGGTTTTTTTTTTTTAATTGCTGTAAAACTCTACACAACATAGCACTGGCCATTTTAACCATTCTAAGCTCACAATGGAATGACATTAAGTGTATTCACGATGCTGTGTAGTCATCACTGCTATCCATTTGCAGATTTTTTTTTCTTCTTATCACTATAGAGACTCTCTTCCCATTAGCAAAGACTTCCCTCCCCACCCTTAGTTCCTGGTAAACTTCACTGTGCCTCTCCTCTCTCTAGACCTGACCCCTGCAGAGAACTCACGTACACATCTGGAGCCAGACAGTATGTCCTTGTGTGTCTGTGCCCCCAGTCAGCCTCCTGCCCTCAGAATTCTCATCTTTGCAGAGCAAGATGGCATAGTGGCTATAATGTTGGATTTGGGAGCATGAGGTCCCAGGTTTGATCCCTGGCACTGCATATGTCAGAAGTTCTATCTCATGTTATATTAATAAGTACATCTTTCATTTTGCTTGTTAAGGTTTTAACTGTTTTATTTATTATTTATTGTATAGAAATAGTAAGAAATCAAGAGGTAAGGGGGAGATAGAGAGGCAGAGAGAGACACCTGCAGCACTGCTTTTCCATTCATGAAGCTTCCCCCATGTATGTGGGGGCTGGGGGTTTGAACTCAGGTTCTTAGGCATGGTGATATGGTCTCTCAACACCCAGCTCCCATAAGTAGATATTTTTTTGAAATATAGCATTTTTGCCCTTTTCAAGGTTGAAAAATAATTTAAAATTTGTTAGATATGATTTATAAGTGCATATATAAAACAAGTATGTGTATATAAAATATGTGTCTGTATTTTTATTTTATTTATTCATTCATCCATTAATGGATGCTTGGGTTGTCCATCTTTACATGTCATGGGTAATACATCTAGGAATAAAACATAAATACCAGTCTCACTCATTTTTTTTTTGTTTTAGTTCTTTGAGGCCTATGCTCAGAGCAGAATTTCTAGATCACAAGATAATTCTAAGATCAACTTTTTGAGGAACTGTGACACTCTTTTTCATAGAAATAAAGATATTTATTTTCTCACTAGCAAAGCACAACACTCTATTTTCCATTTTTAAGGCCAATAACCATCCTAATGGGTAGGAAATGTGTATATCTTTATCACCAGGGTAGTTTCCGGGGCTCAGTGTATGCATGGCTCCATTGTTTCTGGACATAATATTTCCTTCTATTTTTCCCCCTTTTTGATAGAGGGTGAAATACAGAAAGAAATAGAGCAGGAGAGCAGGGGAGTGGGAAAAAAAGAGAGGAGAGAAGGAGAAATAGATCAATAAAGAGAGAGAGAGACCTGCAGCACTACTCCACCCCTTGTGAAGCTTCCTCCCTGCAGGTGGGGACTGGAGACTCGAACCTGCATCCTCACTTATACTAATGTGTACACTCTACCAGGTAATTCTATTCAGGACTTCCTGCCATTCCTTGGGACTCTTCATTTTCCAAGTTGTCTGGGCATATGTGGCTTCCTGGAATTCTCCTCTGGCTTCTGATTCTCCTTCTTCTATCCCAAGTGCTTCCTCTGTGATCTCTCCATTTCCTTTACCTGCCCCCTCAGCACTGGTATTTCCTGGGGTCTACACCTGGGGGGACTTCACTCTCCTATGTGGATCTGTTATGCCACATCTTTCTCAGGTGTCACTTCCTCCATCCTGGGGCCCCACGTCCATATTCCCTGCCACTTTGGGTCACTTTGGGTGACTCCACTTGGATTCAATGTGCTTGTACTAACCTACACTATTCACTCATGACCTCCCCAACCTGGGATCCCCATCATGAGTGACCTGAGTGCCACGTGTACCCAGCATGGAGCAAACAGGAGCCATCTTGGAGCTGCCAATGCTGTCACCTGCAGAAAAAGAAAAATGCTGTGGCTGGTGCTGGGGGAGAGGAGGGAAGGTTCCCAGCTGTGCCTCCCTCCCCATCATCACTATCCCTGATTACATCCAAGCAAGATATTGTAAAACCCCCCCCCCCAAGGATCTTCTTTCCCTTGGAGGGAGGTGTCAGGAGTTGCAAGCTTGGGGAGGGGTGTCAGGAACTGCTGGCTGGCTCCTCAGGGCCTGCCTCCAGCCCCTATGTGATCAAAGGCCTCTGCATGCCAGGCTCCTTATACTCATCTGCAGACTGCTTTACATAAGTCAGCATATGGGGTTCGCTCACCCCTAACACTAAGAAAGGGAAATTAAATCCAATTAGATTAATTAGTGCAACTAACTGCAAACTGTTTTCAGACCTGATATTAAGTGTGTTGCATGTGGGAAATTACAGAAGAGATTCTCTTAATTGGGAGGGGGGAGTAGAGGGGAAGGTGGAAGCTGGGCAGGCTTGCTGGGGAGGAAGGAGGGAAGGAGAGATTGGCCTGCCTTTCTTTTTTTTTCTGATTAAATAGAATTTAATTTTCACAAAATATTCAGAAACATTCAGGTATATGCAGTAATAGAATCGAACCCAGTCAGTACAGTATTTCATATTCAAATCCTAGTTTTGCCCTTTGAGTCACGTATATGGCACAGTGTCTTTATTTTCCTCCCTTCCTTCAGTCCATCCTTCCTTCGTTCCTTCATTCCTTCCATCTTTCCTTCTTTCTATCTTTTTTTTTTATATATAAAAAGGAAACATTGACGAAACCATAGGATAAGAGGGGTACAACTCCACACAGTTCCCACCACCAGATCTCCGTATCCCATCCCCTCCCTTGATAACTTTCCTATTCTTTATCCCTCTGCGAGTATGGACCTAAGATCATTGTGGGATGCAGAAGGTCTGGCTTCTGTAATTGTTTCCCCGCTGAACATGGGCGTTGGCTGGTCGATCCATACTCCCAGCCTGCCTCTCTCTTTCCCTAGTGGGGAAGGGCTCTGGGGAAGCAAGGCTCCAGGACACATTGGTGGGGTTGTCTGTCCAGGGAAGTCTGGGTGGCATCATAGTAGCATCTGGAACCTGGTGGCTGAAAAGAAAGTTAACATACAAAGCCAAACAAATAGTTGACCATGCCCTGCCTTTCTAAGGGACATGGCCTCCCACCACCTACCCCTCCTGCACATAGTTCTCCAGATCCAGGGGGGCTGGGCTAGCTTAGCTTCAAGGTGCTAACTCTGGCTGAGTCATACAAAGGGGTGAGGGGAGCTCAGGCCTGCGCCTGCTTCCTGTCACTTAGCCTAGCAGTCTCAACTTAGCTTTGGAGTTTGTTATGAGCTGTTAATAAGTTGTAAAGCTTTGAGGGCAAAAGCCAGCCTGATCATAGGCAAGAGGAGAATGGGGTGGTGGGGTGAGGAAGTGTGGTATAGGGAGGAAGCCAGGGTGGTGGCCCAATAGCCTCTCCCCTCACAAGTCCCTCTCGTTTCCTGCTGATGGCAAGCAGCAGGGAAGTCTGAATCCCCTCACCCAAAGCTTATTTGTGGTCACCAGCAGGGTCCAGACTGGATATCTTGTCTTTGCCAACAGAATGGCTCCCTAAGAGCCCCCCACTCCCCACCTTACCCCTCCCCCAGGTGCTGGACCAGGCCCTGGGCTTTCAAACACAGGCCCTTGGCTGAGCTGCTGCTTCCCATGCTCCAGCCGGTTCCTCCAATGAGGAGCCGGATCCTGACATTGCTAAATGGTCCTCCCCTTCTAATAAGCCCCGCACTGGGGGAGTGCAGTGTGAGAGGTCCCAGAGCTCTTCCCAGCTCCCCTCAAAGCATGGTGGGGATTGTAAAGAGGCATGAATCAGGGACGGCAGTCTGGAACCAAAGCTTCACCTCCAGCTGTTTCCTTCACTTTCTAAACAACACAGAACATTCCACGCCCCCCCACCCTCCCGCCTGCACCAGAGTTTCAGATACTCAGGCAAAAGCATTCGCCTAAATTTGCAGGGGGCTCTAGAACTAGGGATCCAGGAAGGCCAGGCCCAGGAAGCTGCTAGGGTCACTGGTCTGGCTTCCCATTGCTGCTGGCAACCCCTCAACTGGAAAGGAAGCCCAGGCCACTCCCCTGCAGCCTCTG
Source organism: Erinaceus europaeus (assembly GCF_950295315.1). Taxonomy (NCBI): domain Eukaryota; kingdom Metazoa; phylum Chordata; class Mammalia; order Eulipotyphla; family Erinaceidae; genus Erinaceus; species Erinaceus europaeus. Next base: position 21,220,521 of record NC_080164.1, read on the forward strand.
TCCTAGACTGTCTCTCAGAGCTCAGCAGATGGGCCCTGGACCCTGAGGCAGAGCACCAGGACTCTGAGCCTCTGCTTTGTGCCAGCCTGGAGCCCTGGGCATTTACACCTCCCTGCGAGCACCCTGGAGCTGCAAGCACCCTGGAGCCTGCCTTGGTCCCTCCCTTAGCACTGAGTCTGCTCTAAAGTCCTCACCTGGTGGCTGGGGGGGGGGGGGGGGGGGCAGTGGTGGGGCACAGGACTTGCATGCATCAGATTCCCAGTTCAGTCCTTGGCCCTGTAGCCACTAGGGTGATGTTCTGTTCTTCTCTGTCTTTCTGTCTCTGTCTCTCTCTCTCTTTGTCTTCCCATAATAAATATATAAGTCTTTCAAATACACAAATAAAGGGGCCTGGTGGTCACTTACCCAGTTGAGTGAAAGAAAGTGGGTTCAAACTCTTGCTCCCCCACCTGCATGAGAGGAAGCTTCACTAGTGGCGAAACAGGTCTGCAAGTGTCTCTCTCTCTCTATTAACCCCATCCTTTCTCAATCCCTCTCTGTCCTAGCTAATAAAAAAAAAAAAAAAGGAAAGGGCAGAGGGTAGTTAGCATAATGGTTATGCAAAGAGACTCTCTTGCCTGAGGCTCCAAAATCCCAGGTGCAACCCCCCACACAAACATAAGCCAGAGCTGAGCAGTGCTCTGATTAAAAAAAAAAAGAAGAAGAAGAAAAGAAAGAAAGAAGGGATAAGGAGTGAGGGAAGGAAAAATGATCACTGGGAGTGCGCGCGCGTGTGTGCTCTCTCTTTGTGTACACTGGCATCTGACAATCTTACAAACCTGCTATTAGTCACAAATTTGAAAAATGAAGAAATAGTAGGGGAAAAGTCAAATGAAGAATTAGACAGTATTTAGCACATCATAGTGCTGTGGACCATGATTTCTTTTTATTTTTTTATATTTATTTACTTATTTTCCCTTTTGTTGTCCTTGTTTTTCATTGTTGTTACAGTTATTATTGTTGTTGTTATGGATGTTGCTGTTGGATAGGACAGAGAGAAATGGAGAGAGGAGGGGAAGACAGAGAAGGAGAGAAAAAGACACCTGCAGACCTGCTTCACCACCTGTGAAGCGACTCCCCTGCAGGTGGGGAGCCCAGGGCTTGAACTGGGATCCTTGCTTCGGTCCTTGCGTTTTGCGCCAAGTACGCTTAACCCACTGCGCTACTGTTGGACTCCCCTGTGGGCCATGATTTCTGTCTTGTTCTGGAACACTTCCCTCCTTCCAAAGGAACACCCCCATGCCTGTGAAGCAAGAACTTTTCATTTTCTCTCCCCCGACCCTGGAAGCCATCCTCTGCATGCAGTCCCTGTGGTGGATTTGCCTTGTGAAAACAGTGCACGTCCCTGCCTTTTGCACTCGGCACCAAGTACGGATGTTTCCTGCCTTTCCGAGGGGGAGAAGGCCCCTTACACCTGCACACCACAGTTTGTTTATGTGCTCATCCACTGGGGGACATTTGTGTTCTCTCCACTTCTGGTTACGCTGATCAGTGCTGCTATGAATATGCATATATTCCAGGAGCTGTTTTCATTTCTTCTAAATATATTTCAAGAGTGGGATTGCTAGGGCAGAAAGGAAACTCTATTATAACTTTTATTTATTATTTTTTTTGAGGAACCACCAAACTGGTTTTCAAGGGGGTGAGCCACTGACATTCCCACCAGCCATGCAAGGGTTCCAGTTTCTCTATGTCCTCACCCATATTTACTTTCCTATTCTCTTTTCAACTACAGACTTTCCAGTGGGTGGCAAGTTACATCTCACTGTGGGTTTGCATTTCTCTAATGACGGATTGCTCTCTCTGGCTGTTACCGTCTTCTGTGGAGGGGTGAGGGTGGTGTTGCTTTGTCCATTTCTCAGTTGGGCTGCTTGTCCTCTCACGGTAAGAGTCCTTCATCTATTCTGGATGCTAGACTCTCAGCATGAGTTGCAAATATTTCCTCCTACTCTGATGCAGTCCAATTCATGTATTTATTTTGTGTACATGTATATGTGTGTGTGCATACATGTGTATTTTTGATATCATATTCAAAGTGACCAAGCTTACATTCTAAAGATTCACCCTGGGGCTGGGTAGTGGGGCACCTGGTTAAGTGCATGTGTTACCATGTGCAATGACCTAGGTTCAAGCCTTCAGTCCCTACTGCAGTAAAGCAGTGCTGCAGGTGACTCTCTCTGTCCATAAGGATTCACCCCTATGTTTTCTTCTAAGAATTGTAATGGGTTTTAGCTCTCTGTTTAGGTCTGTGATTCATTTTGAGGCAGTTTTTGTATATAGTGTGAGTCAGGGATTCCTAACTCTGGTTCCCAGGTCTGCTTCACTTTGGAGTCTCAGCTGGGTCCTAGTGCCTGCAGGCCACAACTGTGGAGTATTTATTTTCCTGGATTGATTTCCTGCTAGACTGGGACACTCCACCTGCCACAGTAATCCTGGGTGATCCAGGTGACAAGCCTACACAGCTACCTCTTGCTGGCCTGACATGTCTCAGGCCAGCCTTGCAGCAGAATCTGAGGACACAGAGAAGAGCAATCGCTTACACCCAGCTCTACCACACACCATGCGGATGACTACAGTGAGTTGGTGAGCCATCCTGCGCCTCAGTTTTCCCATCTGCAATATGGGAAGTATTAGGACACCCAAGGAAGGAGCATGGAGCCAGGCAGGAAAGCTTCCCCTTCCTTTACAAGCCAGCAACAGCACATATGCACTGACAGCTGGATCTCTCCTTCTGACGCAAGTACATCCCAGTGAAGGTGCTGGACACCAAGTCTCAGGGGGTTTCTGGGGCCTCTGCATGATGCTGTCCCTGTTCTGTGTAGCATCTGCTTAAAGGGTGGACACAGGGGCCCAGGAGATGCAAAGAAAGTCTCATCAAAGTAGATACCCCTTTCCCTCATTCCTCAAGGAAGGTGGTTTCGATTCCCTAAAAACTGCTACTTTCTGATGTTCTCTGAGCTTCCTCCCCTCTCTTCAACTCCTAAAAGGCCCAGAAGATGCCCTAGGACCCCAACTCCAAATGCTTCCATTATGGTCTTGCAGCAGGAGTCAACTGAAGGTAACACCAAGAAATCCAGGTCAGCACTAAGAAGCACGTGGCTTACACCTGGGCCCTGTGGTCAGCAAGTCCAGCAGTGAGACCCCACAGACCGGAGACACCTGGGGACCCAAGTCTACACTCTCACCCTCACACCTTCCCTTCACCTCAGAGTGTGTAACACAGGCCATTCTCCTGGGGAGGTGCCCTCCAAATTAAGCACTTTTCTGGGACTGGGTGGTGGCTCACCCAGCAGAGCACCCACAAAGACCTGGGTTCAAACTCCCAGCCTCCACCTGCAGGGTAGAAGCTTCATGAGCGGTGGAGTAGTGCTGTAGGCTGTCCTTGATATTCTACCTTCTATCAAAGTCAAGAAGGAAAAGAAAATAAGAGGAGAGGAGAGGAGGGGAGGGGAGGGGAGGGGAGGGGAGGGGAGGGGAGAATGGTTGTGAGGACCACTGGAGTGGTGCAGGCACTGAGCCCCTGCAATAACCCTGGAGGGAAAATAATAGTCCAATAAAAGCTTTCCTCTGGGGAGTCGGGCAGTAGCGCAGTGGGTTAAGCACACGTAGTGCAAAGCTCAAGGACCAGCGGAAGGATCCCAGTTCTAGTCTCCAGCTCCCCATCTACAGGGGAGTCGCTTCACAAGTGGTGAAGCAGGTCTGCAGATGTCTTTCTCTCCCCCTCTGTCTTCCCTTCTACTCTCCATTTCTCTCTGTCCTATCCAACAATGACGACAACAATAACAACTACAACAAAACAACAAAGGCAACAAAAGAGAATAAATAAATAAATATTTTTTTAAGAAAAGCTTTCCTCTGAGAGAACTGCTCTTACTGTCACTCCTGGGTTGCGGTGAGAGCTGGGTCTGGCATGTGGGCAGCACATCTACATCAAGGAGATGACATGGCAGCTGCTTGAATGAAGACAAAGAGGAAGAAGTTCCAGAACGTGGCAAGCCCCTCAGGAGAGTGAGCTGTTCTCAAGAAACTAATGACACCACCCATTCCCAGGCAGGAACAGTCATTGACCAGAACATTGTAGAATGGACGAGCTTATTGTTTTCCGAGGCTTATGCTGGAAAGAGGGATAACTCCCAGGCCAGGGAGCATACTGACTATCCTTGTGCTAGCAGCTTCAGTGAGCAGCTGGACATGAGGGAGGCAAGGAGAGAGGGGAAGGAGAAGGTGCAGGCCCCCACAACAGCCTAGCTGCTTACAGAATTCTGTTGATGCCTCCAGGTTAGATAAATCTACAGCAGGTTTGGTCGCCTGACACCAGTAACCTAATAAGACCAGCAGAAAACAGCAACTGGTTTTGCTGAGCTGTTCTGCTCTGCTCTGTTTCTTCCCATCCTGGCTGGTCCTCTCTCAAGTTCTGGGAGAACCTTGTTACCCCATTGTAATTGCCCCTGACAGGTGTGTGTCCTGGGAAGAGTCACCCATTAAGAAGTTTGGGAAGGAGGCCCCTTCCCTGGCCTCCCCCAAGGGGCGTGCTGATTCACTGCCCCCTCTCCTCCCACCCCACATACACACCCAATATGGAGGGGAGTGGCTGGGTTTTATTATCTGAAGAGGCTCTGTGCTGAGCACTGAAATAAAAGGGGAAAAAACAGAGCTGTCTCAGCGAAATCTGCTGAATCAGAATTAACAAGAAAATCTGGTAACTAATGATCAGGAATGAAAATGCACTCCTGGAGCCTCCGTGTTTAACCGCAGAGCAGCCTACAGGGAGAGGTGGGAAGGGAGCTGTGGCTAGCCAATGGGGGGCTTGGTCAAGAGCAGAGCCAGTGAGCTGGGTACCCCAAGACTTAAGCTGCTGTCCTGGGTGGGCTCTCCCTCCTCTGTTCCCCTCTCCAGCCTCTGCTTGTGTCCTCAGAGGTGCCACACCTTCCCCTCACTTAAGTAGATTCTCAGAACAGAAATGGGGGGTGGGAAGGGAAGGGAGGGGACTGCAGGAGGACCCTGGGGTGCAGGGGCAAGGCCACCAAGGTTCAAGCTTTGGGGTTCCAACATACAGGCTTCTTCCATTGAGAAAATCAGAGGATCTCCAGCCTAGCTTCCCTCCAAACCTGCCCCCCCACACCACCCCCACTAGCCTCACTAGGCAAGGACTGGGCCTCAAGTGCCAACAGTCTGGCTGTTCCCTGTATTTTAAGGATTAAAAATAGCTTTCATTAGGACAGGAGTCGAATAGCTTCTCTTTCGCTTGACTTGAACAGTGCTTAGCAAGCATTACAGAACAGTTTCGATGGAGCTAGAGGGAGTGTGTCTGACTCTCTGAGCACAGAGGCTGGGGGTGTGGGGGCGGGCATGGTGGTAGGGAGTGGAGTGACTGCAGCCTGGTCCCCAGGAGGGCCAACCTCCTCAGTCTTCCAGAATGACAGGGGTGGGGTGGGTGGCGGTGTTGGGGGGGGAGGGGAGGAGAGGAACTGCTTTTCTTGAGACAGAAATCTCCACACAGGCTAACTCAAAACAAAGTTACTCAAACAAGGAAAAATCCTCTAAGACATAAGTTTATTCTTAGCAAAGCCAGTGTGGCAAACACTCTTTGTTCTGAAGGGGAGAGAAGCAATGCCATGCGTCTGACTAGAACTGTGGATTCTTTTATAGCTTTGGAGCAAAGATATTCCACAAAAAGCTTGCATCAGCAAACAGCCTGCGGGGTACATTCACAAGGGAAATAAGTTGCAGAAGGTACATCTGGACAAGAGCTGTGGGGTCACGGCCGAGCTCTTAATGACATAGGGTAAATGTCTAATGGCGGAGACATTGGTTTGCTCAGGACAGGTGCAATATTTCCAGATTTCTACTAACTAACGTATCCCCTATGGTACCTCTTTTCTCTCTCCCTATCTCCCCTTCTCCTCTCAATTTCTCTGTCCTACCTAACAAATTATATATCTATATATGTTTCAAGAAAGTACACTGCTAGACTTCGTGAGAAACTGAGTGATTATGGGAGGTGGGGACACAGAACTCTGGTGGGGGTGTAGTGAACTGCACACACATACAAAGGTCTAAAACAATCCCCAGGATATCTTGTAATTCTGTAAATCAATGTTCAATCTCTAATAATCTTTTTTAAATTAATTTATTAGTGCTAATTTTTAATACTTATTTATTTTCTCTTTGTTGCCCTTGTATTATTGTTGTTGTTATGATGCTGTCATTGTTAGATAGGACAGAGAGAAATGGAGAGAGTCAGGGAAGACAGAGAGGGGGAAAGACAGACACCTGCAGACCTGCTTCACCACTTGTGAAGCAACCCCCCTGCAGGTGGGGAGCTGGAGATCCTTACTTGGGTCCTTACACTTTGCACCACATGTGCTTAACCCGCTGCGCTACCGCCTGACCCCCTTAAATTAATTTATTACCTTTATTTGTTTTATAGAGACAGCCAGAAATTTAAAGGAAGGGGGAGACAAAGAAGAGAGACAGAAGTCACCTGCAGCACTCATGAAGCTCTCGCCCTGCTGGTGGGGATTGAGGACTTGAACTGGGTCCTTGAGCACTGTAACATGTATGCTCAACCAGTGGTGCCACCACCTGGCCCCTCTAATAATCTTAAAGGAAATGATGGGTGTGGGGGAGACAGAGCTATAGCAGGGAACATTCATGAGGCCCTGGGTTTGATCCCTGACAGTGCCGACAGCAGAGATGAGCAGTGCTTTGGTCCAAAAATGAGATCAAAACAAAAAACGAGCCAACCAATCAGTAAGTGGAATTATAGTCTATCTCTGCCACCCTTACTCAAGTGTCTTTTCTGGACCGAAAAGCATGGCTGACCTGACCTGGGAGCTCAGGGACAAAAGAGCAGCTTCATGCAGAAGCCGGGAACATCCTCCAGAGAGGTGGGACTCAGCCTCAAGCACCCTTTGAAGCCAGACATGGGCTGGGGCTTCTCCTATGAAGTGCTTACAGACAAATGGACTGAGGGCCCAGGCATGTGCACAGAAGGAAGTGGGGGTAGGAGTGGGGGGGAACCTGGCTTCCCCTCCTGCTGGGGAAGGGGCGGATGTTGGACTCAGCCTTGAGCCAGTCCTGAGGCCTCCCCCTCACCAGCAGGTCACCAATATGCCTCAGTCATAGAAAGCCACCCTCTATTGCTCTCATCCCAGCAGCTCCCAACTTCGCCACCCCCTCATTTAGGTCCCTGGTCCTCAAGGGATATTGTTATTATTATTTCAATATTGTTATTTATTTTGGATAGAGACAGAGAAATTGAGAGAGGATGTAGGGGGATATAGAGAGAGAGAGAGAAAAAAGTTAGGCAGTGGGAGCACCTGGTTAAGCACACACACTACAGTGCACAAGGACCCAAGTTCAAGCCCCCAGTCCCCACCTACAGAGGGGAAGCTTCACGAGGGGTGAAGCAGGGCTGCAGGTGTCTCTCTCCCTCTCTATCTCCCCCTCCCCTCTCAATTTCTCTCTTCCTCTATCCAATAATAAATAAATGAAGTAAAAATTAAAAACACTTTAAAGAGAGAGAGAGATCTTGTAGCACTGCTTCCTTCCTGCAGGTGGGGGCCGAGGCACTAAACCCAGGTCCTTGTGTGTGATAGCATGCACAATCTACTAGTTATTGGCACTCCCCACCCCTTTTGAGGGACTTTATAAAGCCAAGGTCACACATCCTTCTCCCACTCTGCCCTCCCTGTCCAGCCTGGCACCTCTCAGGCATCTCATGAATATTCTCTGCTAAGTGCCCCCCCCCCCCCATATCAGTGTTGTGCTCTGTCACTCTGTCATTTACAGCCTGGGCCACCATTCTCAGCGGTGCCACTTCCTCCTTAAAAAGCCACAGCTGGGAGTTGGGCTGTAGCGCAGCGGGTTAAGCGCACGTGGCGCAAAGCACAAGGACCGGCATAAGGATCCCGGTTCGAACCCCGGCTCCCCACCTGCAGGGGAGTCGCTTCACAGGCGGTGAAGCAGGTCTGCAGGTATCTATCTTTCTGTCCTCCTCTCTGTCTTCCCCTCCTCTCTCCATTTCTCTCTGTCCTATCCAACAACAACAACAATAATAACTACAACAATAAAACAACAAGGGCAACAAAAGGGAATAAATAAATAAAATAAATATTAAAAAAAAAAAAAAGAAAGAAAGAAAGAAAAAAAAGCCACAGCAATGCCTAGGCAGTTGGTGACAGGGTGAGTATACAGCACAGAAGCCCATTGTGAGAGGTCCATGCTCTGGGTGAGTGGCCACGTGTTCAGCTGTGTTCAGCTCTGAGTAACTTTGTCTCAGAGGTCCCCCAGCCTGGGGCAGGGGAGGGTGAGCCAAACTGGGGTGTCACTGTGTTGGCAAGGACATGGCACAGCCGACCCTTGGGGACCAGTGCCATCCGTTTGAGCCAGCTGGGATTATTCCCTTGTTGGCAGTAGCATCAAGTGACACTGAACAAACACATCGAGGACCTACTCTCACCATATGTCATTTCAATTCAAAGTCACAGTTTTCAAGAGCTTGTTGTCAACAGTGTTAAGTGAGGACTCAGCATGTTTTTTTTATTCTAATTTTTTTTTATTAGCTGCCGCATTGGGGAATGAATTCAGGGGCTTGCACGCTACCATGCCATGGCCTTCCAGGCCCAGTGTTTTACTCTCTGTGTCTCAGAGAGCACGGGGAGAGAGGAGAGACACCACAGCACAGCTCCACCATCATGGAGTTCTCTCTGGTGCTGGGGTTTCAACCCACGGCTTCACGCACCGCAAGGTGTGGCTTCTCCTGAGAGAGGTGTCTCCCTCTCCCACATTCACCCTCATTTCTTATCACTGTGAGCAGTAGCTCATCCCAGAGGTTATGAACCAGAACTCTGCAGGGCATATGACCTTAGGCAACCACTGTTCTCTTGGGGTGGACTCAGTTAACTTCTCCAGCACTCAGAGGACAAAGCCAGGTACAGCCCAGACCTATGGAAGGGGCTGTCGTGTGACCCATCTTCTCCTGTGCCTCTCAGATGTCTCCTGATGATGTAAGTAAGCCTGTTACCTGACACTCAGGGTGCAGTGAAAGGTGGGGACATGCAGGCCAAGGGTCAGTGGGTGGGATAGGACTCCAGCCCCTCTCCACCCACCCAGACTTGCATCCACTGCCACATAGACACAGTTCAGTCCTTGAAATCTTTCCTGGACTACATCTAGAGCCTCAGAGAGATCCATCTTCATAGATGTCACCCCCCCAGTCCCTCCCCAACACACACACACACTCATCCGTCTCCCTCCTCCTCCACACTGGCAACACTACTGCCTGGCTCCAACACCTTCAATGCCTCATAGCTACTCAGCCAATTAAGTTCAGAATATTCTGCCTGCTCCTCTCTAGTCTTGCCTGGTCCCACAGAAGGAGGAGGAGGAGAAAAGGGAAGGAGAATTCAGACACCAGAGTGGATCTCATGTGTTGCCAGAAGCAGAGCGCAGTGTTGGGGTGTGGGTAGTGCTGGGCTCACACTGACAGAGTCCTCAGGTGTTGAGTTGGCAGGAAGCACAAGGACTGAGAAGTGCAGGTGTTGGGAAATTGTGAGGGCTCACAAAGCAGCCTGCATTCCTGATGTATGGCCTATCTACATAATCATTGTTTTGCCTGAAAGATCCCCACCCATTCCATTCCTTTGATCTATCTTTAAGACCCTGCCTGCCTGCAGGACAATACTAATCGCACCAGTTAAAATCCTCGCAACAGTAGCTAAGGAAGTTTCCACCTTCCCAGCCTGCTTTTGCTTTTCTCTGCCTCTTTCCTAGCCACTTCCGTTTCCAACTTACCACTTCCAGCTCTGACCTATAAAAGCCTTTGCTCTGATTGGTTCCTGAGTCATCTATCTCCTGCGTCGCTGAGTGAGTAGCAGCTCAAGCTGGCTCCAGTGACGTTCCCTCCAACCCAGAGAGCCTGCGAAGAGGCATCCCCACGCTAGCCTGGCATGCAGGCAGGGTGGTGGTGGGGGAACTCCCCATCTCTCCCTCTGCCTCCTCTGCCCCTTCTCCTCCTGGGGGAGCCCAGCCAGGAATCAGGAGCTGCAGACTAGAGGGGTTGGAAGTCTCCCCAGCTCTGGGCAACCCTACCAAGGTCCAGCCAGACCTGACCTCTAGGTACTCAGGTTAAGGGGGACAGCCTGGCTCCCCAACTCTGCTCTGAAATCAGAAGTGGATCCCCACCCAAAACTCAGCATGAGAAAGTCTCTTACTGAGGTGATGCTGGCTGACCTCACTGCTGGCGCTTCAGGGGTACACCTCCTGCCTCTGCCCGGACCAGCCATAACACCATGGTCAGGTCCCACGGGCCAACATCCCCCAGCCCTTTGGCCCTCACACTTTCCCCTCTGGCAACCTTGTTTATTGATCTGAACCCAAGGAATTGTTTTATTTTGTTTTGTTTTTATTGTTACAAGGGCTATTGTTGAGTCTTGGTGCCAGCATTACCAATCTACTGCTCCTAGTGGCCATATTTTCCTTGTTTTTCTTTCTATTTCTTTGGATAAGACAGAGAAATTAAGAGGTGAGGGTGAGACAGAAAGGGAGACAGAGAGAGACCTGTAGTTCTGCGTCACCACTTATGAAGCATTCCCCCCACAGGCAGGGAATGGGGGGTCTGTGGAGGAAGAAAAGGGGAGGCCAAGCTTTCCCTGTGTCTGGGAGCTGGGAAGCCACTAGGATGGTGTTGAACAAGGTCCTTGAGCTTGGTGACGTGCATGCTCAACCAGGTGAGCCACTGCAGGACCCCCTCATTTTATTTTTGAGTGTGAGAGAGAAAATGTGCTCTGCTCAGCTCTGGCATTTTGTGGTGCTGAGGATTGAACTTGGGACCTCAGGTGCCTTGGGCATGCAAGCTGGAGCTCTCCCTACGAACTGGCTTTGTGTCATTCCTTACATCCTGGTTTTGTCTTTCTTCTTATTTTCCACAGCACAAGCCTCACCTGTGTCACAGCAGGAGGGCTGCTCTTGTTACTTCACCTACTCACCTGTCCCTGGCACTCGGTTGCTCTTATACTTTGTGGATCTTTGTGAAAACAACAGTTCCCGACTGGATCTGGGACCACAAGGTCCAGTCCCTCCAGATCACACAGAGATACATCCCAAGCTGGCTTTCCCTCTCAGCTCCATCTCCAAAGCAGGGAGCCCACTTCAAAGATATCCAGCCACTACCAGCAGTCACACAGACACGTCCTGGCTGAGCCGGGATTTGAACCCACAGTGTCTCACAGCCTGGCCCATAGTATGAGTTGCTGTGGAGGAGGAAAAGGGGAGGCCAGACTTTTTCCATAAGTCAGGGAGTTGGGGAGCCACTGGGACTATGGGACATTGTTACAATGTTTAGTGAGGAAGGGCTGGCTGAGGGGAGCAGTGAAGGCCACCCCAGAAGGCCCTGCCTCCAGTGCCAGGCAAAGCAGGCCCTGGGCCCTAGTGGCATGAAAAGGCCTGGTCCTTGTACTGTGGGGATAGGCAGGGACATCTCCTGGAGCTGCTGTCTATCTCTCCGAGCTGGCTGCCCCCCTTGGTCCTGTTCCTCAGCTTTGAGGAGGGTTTCCTCTCTTTCTGCAGAAGGCTGGCCCATCACACTGAGGCACCCCACAGAAGATCTGGGGACAGGCCGGGACACCCCGATAGCAGCTGATCCTGAGTGGCCTATTGTTATAGACTCCTCTTCCAGGCCCTCCCTCTGTTTCTGCCTTTGCTCTCTTTCTGACAATGCCAATGTCTGGTCACTGCTGCCAGGGGTAATTAGGAAGTGCCATGAAATCACAGCTGGGGGCAGCCAGACCAGAGGCCTTGGGGACAGGCAACCATGGCCCAGAGCCATTGCTCAGCCCAGTGTGGTGGCCTCTCTCCTCTCCTCTCTCCACTTCCTTGAAGCTCTCTCCCCACCTCTCTCTCTCTCTCTCTTCCTCTCTCTTTTCCTCTCCCTCCCAACCTCCCCTCTCTCCCTCCTACTCTCTCTCCCCCTTCCCCCTCCTCCCTTTCTCTTCTCTCAATCTCTCTCTCCCTTCCTTTCTCTCTTAATCTCCCTTCTTCCCCTCCCTTCTCTGCCCCCCTCTCCCTCCTCCTTTTCTCTTTTTTTTTCAATCTCTCTCCCTCTCTCAATCTCTACCCCCTCCACCATGCCTACAATCTCTCTTGATGGTGGGAATATGGCTCCCTTAAATCAGTTGGCTCTGTGGCAAATGCAGTACTTCAAGTTAGGAATTTTTCCTTTCCATTTACTTATTTATTTACTTATTTATTTATTTTTGCTGATCCAGTGCTGGGCTACCCAAGACGGGGGACCACCAGGGAGTGTGGCACTTCAGGGGCCCTGGGTGATGCCCCAGAGGTCACCGCACCTGGCATGGATCCCGTGTGACTGTCACATGCTCCTCAGTGTGCCAGATGCTGCCCAGGTGTTACCACAGGCTGTAGGGACTACTGGGGGGAGGGGGTCTGCAAAGGACCCTGAACCTCAGATAAAGGGCGACTACCTTTACTGCAGGTCAGCACAGGACTCTGGTGGGCAGGTGCCAGGGCATTGTGGGTGAAGTGAGTTGCTCCCCACCTGCCCACCCCCCCCCCCCGCACCCCACTGCCCCCCAGGGGGTGTGAGGACAAATGCTCTCTTGCTGGGCTCCAGCAAGGCGTAAGGATTTTCCCTTCCGATAGACAGATAGATAGCTCTCTCCAGCCAGCACTCTCTGCGCTAAACTCTTGTCATTACTGAGTAAAATATGCGTGATCTCCAGATCTATATGGCTTGTAACCAGCTTCCATTGTTGCAGACTCATCTTCTCAGTCCTCCCTCCATTTCTGCCTTTGCTTTCTTTCTGACAACGCCAGTGTCTGATCACTGTCACCTAGGGTAATTAGGAAGTGGCAGAAAAGACTCACAGGCTGCATACTCACTCACTCACCGAGATTTATGAAGTGCCTGCACCCAGAGACAAGCACCCCCCACCCCGCTGTGGGGAAGACTCAGTGACAGCCCATTACAGCCTTATAACCAGGAGGGGTGTCAGGGGTGAGCTGGCAGGGGGGTCCCCACAACATGGGGAATGAAGTCTGAGAAGGACCCCAGGCAGGCAGGCTGGGGGAGCAACTGCTTTTGAGGCATCACCCCTACTTCTAGTTCAAACACCAGAGAAAGCCTGAACTGCCCCCCCACACCCCCCATGCATCAATATTTGCAGGCCCTCTGCTAGCTGCCTCCCATACCCAGAAACCTCTGCTCACAATTCTTCCCAGAAGGCAGACCTGAGCCCTATGAAGGTGCTGTTTGTTGCCCTAGAAGTGGATCCTCACATAGTACAAAACATTCTCTTATGAGCTTTTAAAAAAATTATTTTTATTATTTTTTTAATTTGATAGGACAGAGAAAAATTGAGAGGGAAGGGGGAGGTAGAAGGAAAGAGAGAGAAAGAAAGACACTTGTGGCCTTACTTCACAGTTCATAAAGCCTCCTCCCTGTAGGTGGGGACTGGGGCCTTGAACCTGGGTCCTTGCACTTGGTAATGTGTGTGCTCACCTAGTGGCCTCTTTCTTTCAGTCAGACCTGTTTAGACTTCGGAGACACAGTGTGACGAGGCAGTGGACATCTCCCCCTGATTGTCTACCCATTCTCTGTTCTCCTTTTCAGGGTGTGTGAAGCAACCCCAGAGAAAAGCCAAATCACAGCCAAGGAGGGGACAGGCACCCCCACTGGAGCCCTGAGTCTTGAGGCGTCCCTCAGCCCTGGGAAGGCCAAAGCTGTATGGGTGATGAAACCCAGGTGGAGACCACTCGGAGACAATGCTGTTGTCTGTGGCTGAAGGGACCCTGTCAGGGGGACAACAGGTGCAGAGACTGATGAATTCTGAACCAGGAGAGACCTGCCAGGGCAGCTCTGCCCCAGGTGTGGCCTGGCCACTGCCTCTTGCAGAGGCAGGGAAGCTCAACAGGAAGCCATATCCCCACCCACCCCTCCGGCCCTTTGCCTTCCTGGCCCCTGGGCTAGATAGGCGGATGGGGCTGGGCAGCGTTGGGAAGCCTGTGGCCCACGACTTTCCAGGAGCCAAAAACCCAGCAGGTGTGGTGATCCCAGCTGACCACAACCTGCTGAAGCAGCCTCCCCTAAGGCAGTGCCCCCCCAACCCACACACACCCTGAGGCTGCACCTGGGCTCCTGACCCACAGGAACTGAGAGAGAACTAGTGTGTGGTGCTGGAGGCTAAGTCCTGGGGTGATGGTGACTCAGCAGTGGAGCAACACACAGACTCCATTGGCTCTACTTTATTAACCAGAAGCAAGCACCGCCCCACCCTATAAGGCACAGGGGGGATTTCTTAGAGCAAGACAACACCCATGCAGGGACCTGAAGTGAGCCTCCCTGGGGGTGGGGTAACACCCCCCAACAGCCTAATCCAGACCCAGTCCCCTCAAAGCAGATGGGTCCAGGTGGGACCCAGTACCTGCTCAGACTGCCTGAGCTGACACAGGTTTGAGTCCTCCACACCCCTGTCCCTACCTGCAGGGGAAAAGCTTTGCAATTGGTGAAGCAGTGCTGCAGGTGTCTCTCTGTCTCTCTCCCTCTCTATCTCCCTCTACCTTCTCTGTGTCTGGCTGTCTCTATCCAATAAGTAAAGATAATGAAAAAAAAAAAAAAAGAGCCATAAGTCCCCATGCCACTGCCCTGTCCCTTCCTTCCTTCTTCCTTCCTTCCTTCCTCCCCTCCTTCCTTCCTTTCTTTCGTAAAAATTCATTAATTCATTCATTTAGTAGATACAGACAAAAAGTAAGATGAAACAGGGGGACAGAAAGAGAGACATCTGCAACACTGCTTTACCACTAGTGAAGCTTCCCCTCTGCAGGGGCTTGAACCTGGGTCCTTGAGCAATGTAGTATGTGCATTCAACTGGGTGCACCACCACCCAGGCTTTTTGTTTCCCTTTCTTTCCTTTCTTTTCCCTTCCCTTCCCTCCACCATTTCCCTTCATTTCCTTTCTTTTCCCTTTCTTTTTTTCAGAGCACTGCTAAGCTCTGGTTTATGGTGGTGCAGGGGACTGAACCTGAAACCTTGGAGCCTCAGGTATGAGAGTCGCTTCATATAACCATCATGCTCTCTTCCCCACCCTGTCCTCTTCTTGATGAGCTCAGCCAACAGCCCCAGAGAGCACCCCCAAACCACCTCTGACATAGGAACAAAGTGAGCACCAAACAGAGGCGGTGTCCAAGGTGGCCTTTATTTGCTTGGAAAACTCCCTCCATCCTTCAAGTCTTGGCTGAGCCCTGGCCCACCTCCAGCTCAGCCCAGTTGGGGGGGGGGGGGTTAATCCCCCAAGAAGAAATAAATATCAAAGTCAACACTTCCCAGTGAGTCTGCATTCAGGCATTCTGGGATTGGGGGGGGCAGCCTGGCCAGGACAGGGCTGGCCCATAGCAGGAGAGCATGTGTATGTGTGTGTGGGAGGGGGGTGGCCCTGTGGCCCCATGGGCCTGGCATTCCCCTCCTCCTTTCTCCCTGAGTCAGCTGCCTCCCAGACAAAGGGTGAGCAGATGTTACGGTGCTGCTGGAAGCCCAGTCTCCAGTTCTTGCCCCGACAGTCAGGAGCTCACCATGGTCCAGTGCTGGCTCATGAGCGAGGACTCACACGTGTTCACCACCACGCCCCGACCACTGTCTGAGCTGTCCCCAAACAGGTCTGTGTCCAGGCAGAGGTGGGATGCCAGGTGCTCAATGCGGGATCCCATCTTGCTCCATTGCTGGGGAGATGAGAGGAGAGGAGAAGAGAGGAGAGGGGAGGGGAGCAGAGGGGAGGGGAGGGGAGCAGAGGGGAGGGGAGGGGAGGGGAGGGAAGGAGAGACGAGGAGAGGAGAGGGGAGGGGAGGAGAGGGGAGGGGAGGGGAGGAGAGGGGAGGGGAGGGGAGGGGAGGAGAGGGGAGGAGAGGGGAGGGGAGGGGAGGGGAGGGAAGGAGAGACGAGAAGAGGAGAGGGGAGGAGAGGAGAGGGGAGGGGAGGGGAGGAGAGGGGAGGGGAGGGGAGGGGAGGGGAGGGGAGGAGAGGGGAGGAGAGGAGAGGGGAGGAGAGGAGAGGGGAGGAGAGGAGAGGGAAGGAGAGGAGAGGGGAGGGGAGGAGAGAGGAGGGGAGGAGAGAGGAGAGGGGAGGAGAGGAGAGGGGAGGGGAGGAGAGAGGAGGGGAGGAGAGGGGAGGGGAGGAGAGGAGAGGGGAGGGGAGGGGAGGGGAGGGGAGGGGAGGGGAGGGGAGGGGAGGAGATGAGCTGGAGGGTACTGCTGGCTTAGGTCCTGGGTCCCAGTGAGGACACTGGGGTGCTTATTGCTGTGTGATCAGAAGTGTCACACAGCACAGCTATAGGCACACAGTGACAATGCCCTTCCCGCCACGTGGGGGGACATGAGAGGTCTGATGGTGGCGGATATATATATATATACACACGTATATACATATATATATTTCAATGAAAGAGAGATAGAGAAAGATACACATAGAGAGGGAAAGACACATAAGAACTCTGATCGGTTATGGCTGAAGGTTGAAGTTTGAACCTGGGATCTCAGAGCCTCAGGCACAAAAACCTTTTGCAGAACCATGATGCTCTCTCCCCAGCCCTTGCTTATATCTTTTAAATCATATTTAAAGAAAATAAAATTGAGGGGCCAGGTGGTAGAACACTGGCTTAAGTGCACACATTACCATGCCCAAGGACCTGGGTTCAAGCTCCTGGTCTCCATCTGTGGGGTGGGGGAGCGTCACAAACAGTGAAGCAGTGCTGTAGGTGTCTCTCTGTCCCCCTCTCCCTCTTTATTTCCTCTTCCCTCTCAAGTTAACGCTGTCTTAAATAAATAAAATGTGGGGAGACAGCATAATGGTTATGCAAAAAGACTCTCATGTCTAAGGCTCTGAGGTCTCAGCTTCAGTTCCCAGCACCACCGTCAGCCAGAGCTGAGCAGTGCTCTGGTAACTCTCTATCTTGCTCATTAAAATAAATCAAAGGAGACAGGTGGTGGCACACCTGGTTGAGCACACATATTACAATGTGCAAGGACCAGGGTTCCTAGGAGGAAAGCTTTGTAAGTGGTGAAGTAGGGCTGCAGGTCTCTCTCTCTCCATCTCCTCCTATCTTCTCGATTTCTGGCTGTCTCTATCCAATAAATAAAGATAATAAAATTAAAAATAAAATAAACCAAAATAAATAAACAAAGTTTAAAAATAAAAAGAACAAAAAAGGATGAAAGCAAGAGAAAATAAAAGCAAAATGACTGGCTGCTCGGAAAACTTATCAGAAAGCAGTGACTTTCCCGCTAACAGACTCAGAGTGAAGCACGCCAGCAGCAGGAGGAAGATGAGGATGGCCAAATGGCTAGGGGAGGGGCGGTGTTAGAAAGGAGAGGGGAGGGTGGGGTGGCTGGGGGTGGCTGAAGGGCTCCTGAGAGGCATGCAGGAACTCAGCCCCTCCTGAGGTCAGAGCACACTCCAGGGCCTTAGGGGCTAGGAGCTCCCTGGTTGCCACTTCCCAGACCTCAAATGGCAAGGAGGGAGGGAGGGGCCCAAGTGGGGAGCCCCACCCTCCAGGTGGAAGGGCATTGCAGCTGTGAGCAGCTGCGCTGGTGAGGGTCAAACCCCCAACTGCCCTTCACAGAGGAGGAGCCTGGTCATAGAGGCAGCATCCCCAGCCGAGGGTCACTCAGTTCCTGAGGCCCTAGGTGGGCACCAGCCTCTCTTAATGCTACTGCAGTCCAGACTCAGCCCCCGCCAAAGGCAAACCATCAGGGTCCTGCCCAGTCTGTGGCTCTGGTGCCCCAGGTGGGTATTGGAACAGGGCACAGAGCAGTAGATGCAGGTGTTCATAGCAGGAGGACTCCCTGGGGTGCTGGACCAATCATGGGGTGACATGGTCCCATGGAAGCAGTCCTACTATGTCTGAGCCCCAGGCCTTTCACCTCACAACCCTCTTCCGCTCTCTCTGGGCCCTGCACCCCAGGACTCCCTCAGGGGCCAGAACCCCAGGACCGAGCACCACCCACCTGGCTGTGGTCCGAGAGGCGGCAGAGCTCCAGGACCACGGGGGCACCAGGGAAGAAGGTGCCGACTGACAGGCACTGGTCCTCCTGGATGATCTGCTGTGCATAGGTGTAGGCCCACACCTGGGGGGGGGGGCACTCACTCACCAGGGGGGATGAAATGGGGAGGCAGGTGCTGGGGGTTCTGGGCAGGCCTCATTCCATGGGGGAAGGACAGTTCTTAGCTAGGGTGATGTTTACAACAGAAAGTACTGAGGTTTGCACCCCAGAATCCCCTGCCCCCAGGATGCAGGGCTGCCTGCTCAGGCCCTTCCACCTCAAGTTAGCAGGGTAAAGGAAGGAAGTGTGTGTGTGGGGGTGGGGTTGGGGGTGGCGCACTCAATCTCCTGACCACTCAACCTGTAGAGAATCTGTTGTGTAAGAATAAACCAGGCAATGATCTCAGATCACAGCACATGGGAAGCCATGCTTTTATCAGAAGCACTGACTGAGTTAACACAGTGCTGAAAGCGAATGCTGTATCTGAGTGTACCCCCACACCATGCACCAAAGTGAAGAGAGCACCAAGTTCTCCTTCAGGGGCCACTGTAAGCATTGGGCTAGGGTCCAGGAGATTGCTCATGCCTGCTGAGTGCAAGGCCCTGGGTTCAAGTCCCAACATCACGTGAGAGCACACCAAAGCACCAAAGGAAGCTCCATGGATGGTGGAATGGTAAAACCCATGCAGGTGGGAATCCCAGTGGGAATGCAGAGGAGTGGGGATGTCTGAAGGGGGTGAGGAAGGGACCTGAGATTGGTAAACTGGGCTGCGTTGAACCCCAGCAGATACTACACCAAAGTCTAGGAAGAGAGGGGTCAGCCAGCTTCAGGGGGACAGCCTGAGGGTAGAGGCAGCCTCGAGGACTCCAATCCCACCCACCTCACTCTGGAACTAGCAGAGGCTGTGAAGACTCTAGGTCCAGGGGAAGGGAGAACGGGGGCCTCCCCTACTCCTATTCAAGTGGCCCCCAAATCCGGCATCCCAGCCTACACTAGCTTCTGCCTGGCAATAAGGTTGGCACTTGGGGACAGGCTGATACACTGTGGTCTCTGACGGCAGCCCAGGTGACAGGGAAGCAGTACCCAGCTCCTTGGGGCCACAGTGGGGAGCTTGGCTTCTGGGGCCCTCATTGGGCTTCTGTCCCCGAGTGGGGGGCCCTGCCTGTCCCCCAGCTGTGCTGGGTCACAGGTGAGAGGGCAGAGTGCTAGCTCCCGCCCTGCTCCCCAGGTGACCTTACTTGGGACTTGGTGTCTTCGTGGCTGCCCCGGGTGCAGGGCCTGAGGCTGAGGCCATAGAACTCAGGGCTACCCTGCCTCTGGGCCTGCAGGCACTTCTGGTTCTGGCGGATGGTGCCCCTCTGGATGGAGGCATCCTCAGGGACTCTGGAGAGGGCATGGGGACAGTGAGTGCCAAGCCGAGGATACACATGCATGGGAGCCTGGGTCTGAGAAACCAATGCCCCGCTGCTAGAATTCCTCTTCTGCTTCAGGGTGAAGGGAGCCCAGGGGTCCTCTCAGCACCCCTCAACCCCCAGACCCAAGGCTCCTTCCTCCCTCCCTGTCTGCTGTGTCCCCTGCCACCAGCAAGGCAGCGTCAGACCTGAGCTCTGGGTAGACGTTCTCCAGGTACCACTTGAAGCTCTGGCATTCCAGATGGTTCTTCAGGTCCAGCCTGGCCTGGATACTGGGGAGACACAAAGGAAAGTGGCTGTACCACTAAGAATGGCACCTTGCTGGTGCGGATTTCAGAGAGGATACCACAAGGAGACTCCACTGTACCCCCTAAGCCTCTCCTGAGTAGGAGGCTGGAGAGGAAAAGCCCTGAGCTGCAAGCCCAGCATGGGGACAGGATAGGGGAGGCACAGGACCAAGGTCCTGCTCAGAGGGGCCTGGGTGGGGGGGTGGTTATAAAAAACCTTTCTGGAGAAGGGGCCGACTTTGTCATACCTGGTTAAGTGCACACATTACCATGTATAAGAACCCAGGTTCAAACCTCTACTCCCCACTTGTGGGTGGGAGAAGAAACTTCATGTGCCATGAAGCAGAGCTACAGGTGCCCCTCTGTCTCTCTCCCTCTCTATCTCCCCCTCCCCTCTCAAGTTCTCTCTGTCTCTATCCAATAAAAAGAAAGAAAAGAGAAAAAGGAAAAAATGGCCATCAGGAGCAATGGCGCATAGAGCTCCACCCTGGTGGTGATTTAAAAATTAATTAAGTTAAATAAAACTTTTCTGGAAAAAGTCTCCACTCCCCACACCCCTGCAGCCAGAGGGGACATTCACTCTCCAAAGGGTCTGTCCAGCGCGAAGGGCCGGGCGGCATAGTAGAAGCGCTTGTACTCGTCCATCCACACCTCGGCGATGCGCTTGGTGTTCCTGTGGAGAAGGGCAGCAGGGCTGTGCACAGGATCCCAAGGGAGCCAGTCAAAAGGTGTGTGTGCATGTGTGTGTCAGATCAGATCAGGTCACCCCACTCTTCCCAGGGTGGCTGGGTCCAACTTCCACCCCACCCGAGAGGACTGGGTCCCAGGGTGTGGGTTTGAGTAGTGAGGATAAGTGTTTCCTTCCCGCACTGGACAGGAATTCTGCAGCTCTGAGAAAACAGTCAAAGAGCTGGGGGCAGGGGAGAAAGCCAGGGAGCCCAGTGCATCTGACATGGGTCCCAGTGAACTCAGGGGACATGGCCGCCCAGGTTCGAATCCTGGGGAAGCCAGCTCCCCTTTCCATCCTTGTCATGTGACAAGCAGGTATGGGAGTTAAGGAATCTGCTGTCAGAAGGCTGGTCTCTTCTCTCTGTATAGCACAGGTCTGAGGCTGGCCTCAAGGTCACAGACAAGCAGACAGATGGGCGCATGTAATATAGTAATATAGGATATTAAATATAATTTAATATATAATATTAATATAGGATATTAAATATAGTAATATAGGATATTAATAATTACAAATATGTGTGCCAGGTCTAAAGGACATCTATGAATTCCAGGCTTAATCTTCCTCTATTTCTAGTGTTTGCTTGGCCTTGGGGGCCTTTAAGCAAGTTAACTCTTTACTAAAACTGCCCCCCACACACATTTTACACGTCCCCTCTCTCTCATGGTCCACAATGTACTCAACCCTAAAATTGTAAATCATTACCCAACCTTTCTGTATGTACTGTTACGGTATAGAAGAGAAACTCCTTTCCTTTATGACCCAGCCAATGGGAGCCATGGATATTCTAGCACTTGAGGGGAAATCTGGCCTCCCCCCCAAATACCCTAAGCCCTGAGCCTTGCAGGGGTGGCTCTGCCCAGGGACTGGGTCACCAGGGTTCCAAGGGGGGGTGGTGCTGGTGAGACCTAGGGAGGGCATGGGGCCCAGAGCTGAGCACTTCCAGCCCTGGACACCAGGCACGCACTTGATGTAGGTGTTGGCGTTCCCATTGGGGAAGGCGTCAGGGTGCCTCTTGCGGAAGACATGGCCCACTCTGCTGCAGGGGACGATCTCCAGGCTGCCCCCACACATCCACACACGAAAGGAGATCTCTGTAAGACAGCATCCACCCTGTCACTGCCCTGCCCCCACACTGAGGGGGCCCCCAGGCCCAAGAAGCAGCCAGGGCTGTGCCCACCTTTGGCCTCTGTCTCCCTATGTATTAACAGGGTTGTGAGGATGGTATGAACAGCAGAACTGTGTCTTCATGCCAGCTCTCACCTGCCCTGCCCTGTCCTCTCCTGCCTCGCATGGCTTCAGGAGCACCCACACCTTCCCCACACCTGTCCCTCCACCTGCCCACAGGTGCCTTCCCAACAGGTCACAGCTTATGCGCTCAGAGTGGGGGCCACAGGGGCTGCTGGGATGAAGAATGGGCTTCTCAAGAGAGCAGCGTGTCAGGGAGACTCCTCGGGAGAAAAGACATTAGTACCCCCTCGCCCTGCCCTCTGCAGGCAGCCGGGAAGAGGGCTGAGAGGCACCGGTGTGTCTGCACCTTGCGCTTAGCATCTTCCTCTCCCTGACAGCAGAGGCCAAGAATGCAGGTGAATGCAGATGTGAACACCTGGAGACAAAGGCTGAAGCAGAGTCCCAAGCATCCCTGGAAGCCACTGTAAAAGTTTGATTTGGAAACTTGGGTCCTCGAATATTTCTCTTTCTTCCTCCTCCTCCTTCTCCTCCTCCTCCGCCTCCCCTTCTCTTCTCCTTCTCCTCCTCCTCCTCCTTCTTCTCTCTCTCTGATTTGCACACCTCTAAATCTCATATTTTCCTATCTTCTCTATGCCTGCTTTGCTTCAATAAATGCTCAGCTCCTGAAACATGCTTGTCTCTCTTGCAGATATAGATGTAAATGACTATCTTCCATATAGATGTCAGTACAGAACCTGATCAACAGAGGCTAGAGAGGACCACTGTGTCCTTTGCCCTTTTCTCTCCTGCTCTCCCACCACACCCCCATGATGACAAGGACCTGGAGTAGGGGCCCAAAGGCAAGGCATGGGATCTGAGCAGCTGGGCACCTACAGGAAGCTCTTAACCTGTTATGGGGCTGACCTCCCCAAGGCAGGCTTCCTTGGGAATCAGGTGACAGTCACTCCTACCGACTGTCACCATGCATGGGAAAGCACAGTGACAGGGGAACCCAACCTGAGACCAGGACAGTTAGGAAGAGGTGTCTCTCTCTGCGGGGACATCATTCCACCAGTCATGTGGGGATCTTGTCATAGGATCAACTCATAAAGCTCAGTCTGCTTCCACTCCCAAAGGGAGCCCTGTCCCCCCATCCCACCACCACCACACACACACCTAGCCCCGGGTCTTCCATCCCTGTATTCAGATGGTGACATAACCTCCTCCTGCAAGGGGCTCCACACTCACACCATTAGGACCCTGCAGAGAGCACCTGGCTTACCAGACCTTCCACCAGCACCAGACTTGGATTCATCCAGGGCCCAGAGGATGGTTGGCATTTTTTAAGCAATAAAGTACCTTTAAATGAAGGCAGAGGATGTAGGGAGCAGAGGGTGAATCAGAGCAGAATTCACAGGCCAAACGCCATACAGCCTGATGTCTCAGGGGTTTGGGGTCATCTGTCACCACCTCTGGCTGTGTCTGCTGTGCCTTGGAGACCCCATTCTGAAACTGGGGTGCTGGACAACCATTTCAACAGGTGCCAAGGAGGGGATGGGATGCAGTTCCCATTGAGCACAGTACACACAGCACCAACGTGCATGTACATACACACACACACACACACACACACACACACTCACACTCACACACACACACACACACACACACACACTGCACCTCACTGAGCCACAGGCTCCTTTTCTCTCTAGAGACTAAAGAGTAGCTTCAGGTCTCAGATCTATTACTTGTATCTCTGTGTTATGCAAATCAGAGCTTAAGCATCCAATTCTAATGCAAAACAACTTCTGGGGGAAAAGGCTAAAAACTCCATTTCCCTAAAGACCAGGCTCTTGTTGCAGATGTAATTACCCAGACTGCTCAGCTGGGTGGGGGGGGGGGAAGCACCCTGAAGGGTGCAGGCTGGGGTCAAGGACACCCCACTTCTGCCACATCAGGTGCTGTGACAGATGAAAAGCACAGGGGAGGTGGGGCCATGTCCCCTGTACGTGAGAGGTTACCTGTCCACAGGCCTTTCCAATCACCTCCTCGCTTCTCCTGCTGTGAGATGAAGCCCTGAGTGGATACAGGGGCAAACAGGTGTGGAGCCACTCCACAGGAACCCTGTTTCCTGCACAGACACACCCACTTTGCCGAGGTCGCCCCCCCCAAGTTCCACCCCATGTGATGAGACCTACTTTAAATATGGAAACCCCAAGACTGGGAATACAGGAAACCCCCCCACACACATACACACACCCCTGGATCCTCAGGGTAGGTGAGCCTGGGTGGGGCTCCCTCATTCTGGCACTGCCATCACCTGCAGCACTTCCTCCCACCCCATCAGCCCCTCTACCCCCCACACCCATCACTGTCTCATGCTCTCAAATTCCTGCCTTCTCAACTCTGGGGTGGCCAGGGCTGATGCTGCGGGGCATTAAGCCAGCTCTCCTAAATTCCTGATACTACGGCCTATTTACATAATCATTGTTTTGCCTGAAAGATTCCCACCCAATTCCATACCTTTGATCTATCTTCTTTCTACCTGGAGACCCGCCCTGCCTGCAGGGTAAGATTAATCCCTGATTAAAACCTTCACAACAGTTGCTGAGGAAGTTTCTACCTTAGCTCGATTTTCCTTTTTCTCCACCCCCTTTCCTAGACATTTCCTTCTCCGACTTCCAGCTTCTGGCTCTATCATATAAAAGTGTTGTCTCTGATCAATAAAGACACAGTTGGTTCCTGCTCCGCCACGAGTTCCTGGTCTCTCTCCTGCCTCGCTGAGTAAGCAGCAGCCCAGGATGGCTCTGCTATCCAACCCAGAGAGTACGCGCCTGGGAAGAAGGCACCCCCACGCTAGCCCGGCATGATGCAATATGCTCCTGACCTAGGACAGCGTACAAATAAATGACAGTCCTGAGGCTGGGGGGGGGGGGGTCAGAGCGGTGATGGCCAGCAGCACATGCCTGCAGGCTGAAGCCTTGGGTTTGAGCTCAGCACCAGATGGGCATGCCACAGGCAGCACCATGGCCAACACAGTGGACAGCACTAGGGGCAACATCTAGACAGTACCAAGGGCAAAGGCAGATGGAACTCCATGAATGGTGGGACAGTGCTTTGGTCTCTCAAAATATAGACATGGGCTTGGAAGGCAGCTCAGGGGGTATCACAAATGTGTGAAGCCCTCGGTTGGATCCCTGGCATCACGTGAACAGCAAATATGACTAAAGTAGAAAATTGTGAATGACAGAGTGGGGTTTGGGTCTCCCTCATTCATCATCCCCCCCAACACATACATACACTTCTTTCTCCTCTCTCCCCCTCTCTTCACACACACACACACACACACACACACACACACACACACACACACACACTTAAAAACTTTTAGAAGGGAGTGGCTGGTGACACACCTAGTTGAGCACACACATCCTTATGTTCAAGGACCTGGGTTCAAGGCCCCAGTCCCCACCTGCAGGAGAGCTTCATGAACCATGAAGTAGTGCTGCATGTCTCTCTCTCCCCCTCTCTCCCTCCCTTCTTTCTCTCTTCTACCCCTCTCAATTCCCTTCAGTGCTATCAAAATAAAAATAAATACAATTAAAGAGAACATTAAAAAATAAAAAAGTGAAACAAAAACATGCAGAAATGACTTTGAAAGTGTTGGAGCTGACTGGAACATAATGAAATCTGGGGTGGGAAAAGACAGAGATTTCCCTGGCTGGAAACCCCTCTGATGGACTGTGAGCCTGCCCCAACAGCCCCCCAGAACCCCCCCTCCTTGCCAACCTGGTCAGTGCCTGCTACCACTAAGACCATAGGAGTGGAGCAAACAAGGAGACTAGGCCAAGGCTGTGTGAGGAGATGGCCCCAGGATGGGGCCCTGCATACCCTGAACTCAACATCCCAAAGGAGCCAGAAGCATGTGTGTAAGGCTGGGTGCAGAACTGACCCCCAAACAGAAGCGGGAGTAGGGGCTGACAGCATCGCCTGGAGAAAATTGAGCTCATCTGGAGTGTGAGACTGGAGCAGAAATTCTGAGGGTGCTGTTGTAGGATGATGATACTGTCACCAAAGGAGCTGCCCAAATGAGGGCAGGGAGGGAGTCCAGTGCACCCAGGAGCACAGCTTGGCGGGGAGTGGGTAAGCTCTCACTCTCACTAGAGCCTGGTTGGGGTTCATGCGAAGATGAGCCAGGAGGGAAACAAACACTGCCACTCACAGGGGGATTTAGGAGATGAAGGATGGGCATCTATGGTGGACACACACAGCACACCCCAGCACACCCCAGCACGCCACACACACACCGAGCTCCCTGTAGGGCTAAAGCTCTGGGAAGAGGTGGAGGGAGGTGTTTTGGGGGGAGGATGTCCTCTGTACTCTGTCCCCTGTGTCCTGTCCTCTGTGCTCTGTCCCCTGTGGCCTGTCCTCTGTGGTCTATCTTCTGTGACCTGTTCCCCATGGCCTATTCTCCAGTGACCTGTCCCCTATAGCCTGTGCCCCTGTGGCCTGTTCTCCTATGGCCTACTTTCTGGTGGCCTATCCCCTGTGGCCTGTCCTATGTGGTCTGTTCTCCTGTGGACTGTCCTCTGTGGCCTCTCCCCTATTGCCTGTCCCCTGTGGCCTATTCTCTGGTGGCCTGTTCCTTGTGGCCTGTCCTCCTGTGATCTGTCCTCTGTGGTCTATCCCCTGTGACCTATCCTCTGTGGCCTGTTCTCTGTGGCATATACTGTGTAGTCTGTCCTCTGTGAACTGTCTTCCTGTGGCCTGTCCCCTGTGGCCTGTCCTCTATGGCCTGTCTTCCTGTGGCCTGACCTCTGTGGCCTATCCCCTGTGGCCTGTCCTCTTGTGAGCTGTCCCCTGTGGCCTGCCCTCTGTGGTCTGTCCCCTATGGCCTGTCCGCTGTGGCCTGTCCCCCATGGCCAAGATCCTGTGGAGCCCCTGGATGTGGTTTCTGCTATGGTAGCTGAGCCCTCGTCCCTTGGAAGGCCTCAGCCAGCTCTCCTGGGGGTTGTCTCCACAGTGCTCCATTTGTGAGAACAGCTGCTGGGGTCAAGTGGTAGCTATTTCAGTGTCTCCCTGCTGCTGCTTTATTCTATCCCCCACCCACCCCCCCGACCCCTGCCCACCTGCTCAGAGGGGAGAAAGAGCAGGGACACTGACCATGTCTGATGGCACTGGGATTTTTATAAAGTTTGAATAAAAATCATTTTTGATACCAGGAGAGGAACTGGAACTCAGTGCCTGCATGGCTCCACTATTCTGGCAGCCATCTCCCTCTCCCTCTCCCTCTCTCTCTCTCTCTCTCTCGCTCTCTCTCTCTCTCTCTCTCCCTCTCTCTCTCCCTCTCTCTCTCTCTCTCTCTCTCGCTTCCCCTCTTCTTTCTTTCTATCTATAGAGTGTGAGAAACAGAGGAGGAGATAAGACACCTGCAGCACAGCTCCATTGCTCACTGATCCTGCAAGGGGGGAATTGAGGCTTGAACTCAGGTCCTCCTCATGCATAGCAACTACAGAGCATTCAAGTTCTGCCTGCTGTGCCATTTCCCAGCCTCATTAGCATGGGGGGGGCAGGTGTTACCCAGGGTGCTCGCACTTCTCTCCACTTCCAGCTTCTCTCCCACCTCCCAAGCCCTGGGCTCAGCATGCTCAGCTCCAGCCTGCCTCTGATGCCTGACCAGGCATTTGCCCCAGCCCTCCTGTCCTCTGCATCTCAACTCCCCACCCCCAAAGTCACCTGGAGGTGTGGGGGTCTCATGGGCATAGCAGAATCTGCTATGCCCCCCCCCCAAACTAGCACCCCACCTCCATGTAGCAGGCTGACCCTCATTGCCCCGGCCCTCCCCCCAGGCCTGTGGTGCCCCCAGGGAGGAACTCACCGAAGTTCTCACCCCCCCAGACATCCAGGTCCCCGTCGTATTTCCCCAGGTATCGGAACCAGCTCTTGTTCATCACGAAAAGCCCTCCAGCTATGACAGGGGTTCTGGGGGCAGGGACAGAGAGGGTCACTGGAGGGCGCCTGCTCAGCACCCAGCTGCTGGGAGAGGGCAGAGTGTGGCTCAGGCAGGGGCAGCCCAGCACTTGTTTATAGCACATCTGCTTTTCAACTTGGAGCTCTCTTGCCCCCACCCCCACCTTCTGAGTTAGACTCTCCTAAGCGCACAACGGGACCCTAACCTCTGAAACTTCAGAATGCAGCCTTATTTGGACTGAGAGACTTTCCAAGAGCCATCAAGTTAAAATGGAACGTTCTGGGGCTTGGGAGATAGTTCTTGGGTTTGAGCCCCAGCACCACATGGGAACACCATAGACAGGTCCAAGGGGGAGCTCCGTAGTGTCTCTCCTCCTCTTTCTTCCTGTCTCTCCTCTCTCCAAGTTAATGAAATTAAAAGACAAAGAAAAAAATGGGGATCAGGAGGTCTCTTCAGCAGGACTGTGCTTGTGTAATGCCCACAGTTCATTAAAAAAAACGGGGGCAGGGAGCGAAGTAACCCCTAATCCAATATAGCCTGTGTCCTTGTAGCAAGAGGAATATAGCCAGAGAGATAGACAGGTTCAGAGAAATGAACATGGGGAGAGACAGAGACAAGACTCTGCACTTGGGTCTTGGGGGGTTGCTTAGCCATTGGGGCCTAGGGAAAGAAAGAGGAAGGGCTGCCCCCCACATGGCTGAGTGATGGACAAGTTGCATGGAGCCCTTAACCTTCCCTGGAGCTCAGGGACTGGGGATCTGTCCAGAGCCCCACTCAGGGCAGAGGGGGAAACCTGGAGCCAGAGGCATCCCCAGTTGGGGCTCTGCTGGGTCCCCAGCTTTGACGCTCCCTCCACCACCCCAGGGTAAGAGCTGACAGTCCCACCTGATGGGCTCCACGGGGTCCAGGCGCCTAGCCTTCTGCTCTGGAGACAGCTGCTCCCATTGGAAGTGGAGGCTCCAGTCAAAGCCTAGAGCATGGGGTGAAGGGGTGAAGGGGTGGCGGTGGAAGCTGGTCTCTGAGCTCACTGCAGGAGTGCCCACTGCCCCCTGCCAAGGCCAGGGACATTCAGTTGCCCAGCATGTGGGTCTCAGGGCTGTCCCTCCTCTCATCTCCTGCCTCCCACTGCCCTGAGCGTTCTGGAGGGAGGGAAAGGGTCAGGGGTGGGGTGTCAGGCAGAGAGCTCAGCAGGAAGAGGACATCATATCCATCTGTGAGGCACTGGGTTCAAGTCCCAGCACCACCTGGAAACACCATGGACAGCCCCAGGGGGAGGGAACTTCATGCATGGTGAAGCCATGCTGTGGTGTCTCTCATCTCTCTGCCTGCCTCTCTTTTCTGTTTTCTCTCTTAAATAGCTTAAAGAATAAAAATCACACAGGGAGGCCACTTGGCCAGAGGACTGGCTGGTCACCCATGAGGCTCTGGTTCATCCCCTGCTGCCTCACAGCAGGTAGAATGGGGTCTGAGGGTGGGCATGGGGTAGCAAGGTTCCTGGGCCAGGAACCTTGGGGACAAGTACACAGGGGCTATGGAGATACTGACTCAAAGGTCAGTCTTGATGTGGGTTCACTGTGGGTACTGGGCAGGGGGCTAGATATGCTGGGGATAGTTTATGGACCCTGTAGTCAGAGGGTTGCTGCCCTCCTGTTCTCAGACTTGGGGAGGGGTGGTCCCTGTCATACAGCCAGATCTCATGGGGGTCCTATCCACATAAAGGGGCAGTAGGGGTGGTTGACAGGATGGGGTCCAGGGCTGGGCCCTGCAGACACTCCCCAGCACCCCCTGAACTGCAGTAGTCCCTGGGGCCTGTCAGGGGGAGGCACTCACCCCCCCGAAGCTCTGAGGCCGTCTCAATGTAGTTGAAGTTGTCCAGGTTGATGATGTCGATCACGGGGCATACCACCCGCTTATAGTCCTGGAACACACAGGCCAGAACTTAGGCAGTGCAGAGTGGAGGCAGGCTGGCCAGCCTGGACTCTCAACCTTGGTCAAGGAAGAACACAGTGGGGAGGGGACACAGAACTGGCCTCACTCCACAAAGGGGATAGACAGCAGGGCACAGACAGCCAGGAAGGTGACCTCAGCCTGTACCCCAGGAAGTAAAGCTATACTCCCACTCGTGTCCATGGGACCAGAGCCCTTGGGAGGAGAGGACAGTCTCATCCAGCTGTGCCCTGGCACAGACATTCAGACATTGACACCACCAGTCCCGCAGTGCCCACTCCTCCAGACTGGGACCCAGTGTGACACAGGCCACTTCCCCGGGGGACTTGACATGGCCTTTCAGGAGAGCTCCAGCCCTTCTCCAAAGCTGCCCCTTGACCGCAATTCTGTTTCCATCAGCAGAACCATCCAACTGTCCCTGCTGAAGCAAGCACTCAGGAAGCTCCCTGTTCTCAGTCAGAGCCCTGCCAACTCGTCCAGGTACTTCCACCAGTGTCCTCCCCACTTCCTCTTCCCTGGAGGAGGCACACAATAGGCTCCCGACCACTGGTTCTGAGTAGTATGTGTGTTCTAGCCTAGTCAGGCCACTCTGCCTCAGTTTCCCCGCTGCCTTTGCTCACCTCCTTGACCCTGTGGAGCAGTGGCTGCAGCCAGTCCTTATTCACCTCACAGTGGCTGTCCAGGAAGGTCAGAGTGGGGCCCTTGGCAAAGTCAGCGCCCCGGATGCGGGACCGCACCAGACCTGCCAGGGACAAGGGGTGGAGGGGTCCTGGGGCTGTGTCCTGGGGGGGAGCCGCCACACCCACCCAGCATCCCCATTGCCCCCAGACCTGCCAGGGACAAAGGGGGTGCTTTGGAGCTGAGTTCTGGGATGAGGAGCTGCCACATCTGCCTAGCACCCTACCACCACCCCCAGGCGCCCCCTTGACCTGCCAGGGACAAAGAGCCAGGGGGCTCTCCGGGCTACATCTGACAGAGGAGGGGCCACTACATCTGCCCAGCACTCACTCCCAGCACTCCCCAGCACCCCTTAGTACCCCCCAGCACCCACCCAGCACTTCAACATCCCCCATAACCTGTCTAGCAACCCCAGGAGTACCCAACACCTCCAAGCACCCTCTAGAACCCACCCAGCAACCCCACGTTGGCACCCGCCTACCTAGGCGCTCAGGGCTGCGGAAGCACTTGACCTTGGGCAGCCTGCTGAGCTGCTGGCAGTCCTCCGCTGTGGGAAGAACTTGTGAGGGCTGGACCCCGGGGACTGTGGGCTTTGGATGGGCCCACCAGTCACCCCATTACCCAATGGGGGGTGGCACAAGGGGCAGAGTTCCTGCCTTGCATCTGAGAAGAGGAGGTTGGGTCCCAGCCACCACCCAGGACTGAAAAAGATTAAAACAGCATCCATGGAGGTCGCAGGGGCAGGAGGAGGAAGGCCTGGGCCCAGGCCTCTTGCTCATTAAGGAACAAAGAAATCGATGCTGGCCAGGCTTCCCTGGATTGAAGACCCCACCAATGTGTCCTGGAGCTCAGCTTCCCCAGAGACACACCCTACTAGGGAAAGAGAGAGGCAGACTGGGAGTATGGACCGACCAGTCAACGCCCATGTTCAGCGAGGAAGCAATTACAGAAGCCAGACCTTCTACCTTCTGCAACCCACAAGGACCCTGGGTCCATGCTCCCAGAGGGATGGAGAATGGGAAAGCTATCAGGGGAGGGGGTGGGATATGGAGATTGGGTGGTGGGAATTGTGTGGAGATGTACCCCTCCTACCCTATGGTTTTGTTAATTAATCCTTTCTTAAATAAAAAAAAAAAAAAGAAAAAAATAGAGCTGGTTGGTGGCACATCTGATTGAGTGAACACATTACCAAGCTCAAAGACCACGGCTTGAGCCCCTGCTCCCCACTTGCAGTGGGGAGGCTTCTCAAGCTGAGGAGCAGGTCTTCAGATGTCTCTCCATTTCTCTCTCTCTATTTCCCCTTCCCCATCTCAATTTCTCTCTGTCCTGTCTAATGAATAAGAAAACACATAAATATTAGCTGTCAGAAGCAGTGAATTTGACTGGCTTGCACTGAGCCCTAGTGATTACTCTGGTGGCAAAAAATGAAATAATAAAAATAAAATAAAATGATGGTAAGTACACAATGCAGTTCACTCTGTGCAGAGTGGCCTCAAGCAAGCTTCAGGTCAACTGTGTGCTGCTGGAAGGCGCTTCCAAAAGGGGGTCTCCACATGCCCCTCACCTCTTCTGTGTCCAGAGATGTTGACACACACTTCACCCCCAACCCAAAAGCAAACACTACAGCTTCCTTGCAGGAGCCTCAGTTTTTGAGGGGACAGCTCTCCCCTGCAGCTCACAGGGCACTGCCAGGGTGGCTAAGTATGCCCCCTCCACCATTCATGGAGTTCCCTGGGGCCATTCATGGTGTTCCCATGTGGTGCTGGGCCTTGAATAAAAGGCCTGCATGCCACCTCAACCCTGGGCATCTTCTGAATGCTAGGTGCATCTTTAGCTTGAGCCATGTAAGGACTCAGTCTTCCATTCCCACCTAAGCTTCCCCCTTGGGGCCAGGTGGTAGCACACCTGGTTAAGTGCACACACTACAGTGTGCAAGGACTCAGGTTCAAGTTCCTGGTCCCCACCTGCAGGGGGAAAACTTCTTGAGTGGTGAAGCAGGGCTGCATATGTCTCTCTGTCTCTCTTCCACTCTACCTCCCCCTCCCCTCTCAATTTCTCTCTGTCTCTACCCAATAATAAATAAATAAATAAAAAGAAACTTGCCCCTCTCCAGAGAGCCACAGATAACCTCCCTTCTCCCTCACCCCCCACCTGCCCCCACCAGCATCACTAGGCTGCCAGGGGCTGAGACCCATTGAGTTCCAGTCTGACCACACAGGGGCGCTGCACTCACGGTCGCTGCTGAAGTCATCCACTAGCAGGATTTCCTGGATGAGATGCATGGGGGTGCGGTTCAGGATGCTGTGAGGACAGAGTAAAGACGATTAGAGTTTCTCAGGGACATGGGTTCTGAAGAGATGCCATGGCACTCAGGGCAATGTGGCAGCTTGGTCCTACTGCTCACTAGTGACCAGCTAGGATAGTCCTCTGCCTTCCCTGTGGATGGACAGAAAGATTCCAGTGTATGCAACCAAAGCTCACAGCTTGGCTTCCAGGACTAAACCACGGATGCTGGTCTCTTTGTAACTGTAGAGTACTTGACTATGCTTAACTTGCAGGAGAACAGTGTGCTTGTTTAAGAAACCCAGGAGTGGGGACTGAGTAGTGGTGCACCTGGCTGAGTGCACATGCTATCATGCAAAGACCTGGGTTCAAGTCCCTACACCCAGTCTGCAAGAGAGAAGCTTCATGAGCAGTGAAGCAGGTCTGCATCTTTCTTTCTCACTTCCTATTTCCTCCTTCCTTCTCAATTTGTCTCTATCCTATCAAATAAAACAGAAAGAGAGAGAGAGAGAGAGAGAGAGAGGGAGAGG
Source organism: Erinaceus europaeus (assembly GCF_950295315.1). Classification (NCBI taxonomy): domain Eukaryota; kingdom Metazoa; phylum Chordata; class Mammalia; order Eulipotyphla; family Erinaceidae; genus Erinaceus; species Erinaceus europaeus. The sequence goes on from NC_080164.1 coordinate 21,253,619, forward strand.
GAGAGAAAGAGAGAGGCTTTGGGGAGTCAACTCTTTTACTGTGGGAAGACTCAGAATCCAGACCACAGACGGCTGGGCTGGGCAGGTGGGGGAAGGGGGGCTGCAGCTGAACTGGGGAAAGGTGGGAAGGAGTTGTGGGTGACAAGGATTCTGAGGTCAGGGAGACCAAAGCATCCCAGCAACTCCCATGTGATAAACTGTAAGTCCCCTGTGGCTCCCGTGTGGTGCAGAATCACATCTTAAGAATTTCTACAGAAGGCCCACCTCTCACCAAGCCCTGGATCGTGAATATGGGTTTTAAGGATGGAGCACAGAGCCTTGGCATCTGGGAATATCTTAGACCACACTGTACCCCACAGAGAACTTCTAGAGTCATCCTCGGGACCCTGCTTCCCCCCGAAGCCTCACGTTGAACCCGGGATTAATCGCTGCTGCTTCTACCTGAACATGTCACCCAGAGCTTTGTCCCAGCTTTACCTGGTTCGACCACAGGCCCCCCTCCCCCACCTGCCCAGCCGACTCTTTTGTGGTCTTGGGGGGAGGGGGGTCTTTCTGAATCACAGCTGCTTTCTGTATGGCTCCCTGCAATGACACCAGTCAGCAACTGTCCCGTCCCCCCACCCCCGCCCACACCCCCCCACACCCAAACAGCAGCCCTCTAGGGCCCTCCCCCACTTGGAGCTGGGCTCCCTCTCCTTAGCCCAAGAAGAGCATCAGAGTCTAGAGCTGGGGGCTTTGGGGACCAAAAGGAGTCACTCAGTTATAGTCACATACTAAAGCCAACTCAGGGAGGGTACTAAAGGACTGGAGGCGTGGCAGTGAATCCTAGTTTTTAAAAATGCTTGCCTATTGGGAGTTGGGCAGTAGCACAGCGGGTTAAGCACAGGCAGTGCAAAGCACAAGAACCAGCATAAGGATCCTGGTTCAAGCCCCCAGCTCCCCACCTGCAGGGGAATCGCTTCACAGGCCCCCTCTCTGTCTTCCCCTCCTCTCTCCATTTCTCTCTGTCCTATCCAACAATAATGACATCAATAACAACAGTAATAACTACAACAATAAAACAAGGGCAACAAAAGGGAATAAATAAATAAATATAAAACAATTTAAATGCTTACCTATTAATTAGAAACAGACAGATACACAGACCCAGAGAAAGAGCTAGAGCATCACTCTGGCCTATGCAGCGCCAGGGATCAAACCCTAGACCCCAAACCTGAGAGTCCTGTGCTCTGTCACTGCCCATTCCCCTGAGGCAGAGCTTCTTGCCCAGGTGCACTGCTGAAAATGTGCCTGGAACTGACCATGGGGCCTTGGGGTGCTAAGGCTGCGGGGGGGGGGGGGGGGGCGTATACTCCAGGTCTTGGGCCTGACTTGAGGGGGAGGGGCTGCACTTTGTATCTCCTGGTCACCACAAACCTCATGGTTCCTCCCAGAATTGTCCTGGGTCATACCCCCTACTGTGGGACCCTTCCCAGGCGCCCCTCATCAGGTCAGGAGAGGGCAATAATAGGGCCTGATGGGCAGGGGCGCCTAATCCTGTACCCAACTCTGGGGGAGCCACCCTTTCCATGCAGGAAGCAGATGCTCAGGAGGGAAGTTTGCCTGTGGGTGGCCTTTAGCCAGCAAGGCTCACACTCACCATGGCAACTGGGGAGCGGGCACCCAGACACCCAGCCCTGAGCCCTGGTGAAACCCCAGGCACACCCAACACCACCCCTCTGATCAGAGGGGGCAGGAGGGAGGGGGGGGCTTCGGGAAGAAGGCTGCTAACAAGGCCTGATTACAGCCCCTGCACTGTGCTCAGTGTCCCCATTCCTCACCCGCTTCCCCCAGCCCTGTGGCTCTTTGAAATGCACGCCCGCTCCTCTGAGAGTTTCAATGGTGAATCCGCTGGATGAACTGAGAGATGATTAGCGAATAAAAAATGTTCCAGGGTTTCAAAACGGGGGAAAAAAACCCTGACATCGTCAGCAGTCGGTGCTAATTAGAGCATTTCTTGGCAACACCTGGCTTGTTTGGGCCTGTCATAAGAGCCACTGGGTGATAGACGGTGCCGTCGCTGCTGGTGGCTCTGGGCTGAATGGCTCTGTGACTGGGGCTCTGTGACCAGCAGGTATTTGAGGTTTCAGGGAGGACCAGGAGGACAGGGGCCTAAGGGGACCCAACCTGCCCCAGATGCCCCTTTTCTGCACACCCCACCCCCTCCACCACCACCCAAACCCTGAAGTCTTTGCCAGGATGGCTCAGCAGCCCCTCACCAGCCAAGCCAATCTGTCCTCGGGGGCCAGGGTGGGACAGGCTATTCCAGGCCCCTTCCATGCTGTTCCATGTCTTTCCCTCCACTGCCCTGCTTGGAGTGCAGGGTCCACCAGAGTGATTCAAACCCTACCCCCCACCTCCCACCCCCCCCTTTGGGAATTATTCGAGGACAGCCTGGGGTCCTGGTCTCCTCTGCCTGTGGCCTTGCCATCCCCAGCTGACTCCATGCTCCCCCGCCTGCCTTCAGGTCGGTAATTACCTCCCCCTGTCAAAGGGGAGATATTAATACTTGACCTACTTCCTGGGCTTTTGTGTGGCGGAAATGAGGAGCCGTCTTTGAAATTGCTTCATGAACTGGGTTCTGTGCAGGCAGGTTTATCAGACGCTCCATAAACAAGGCCAGGGGTGGGGGTGGGGGGCTGCAGACTCAGCGCCACCGGGCTCGAGTACCCCCTTCAGTGTGGAGGGGTGGTGGGGGGAGCACTTCTGCAGCCCTGTGAAGGGATCAGAGCACTGAGCCCTCTGGAATTATCACCAAGGCACTGGCTCTTCCTCGTGGTCTCTGAACCAGAGCATCTGTGTCACCTGGGAAACCACTAGAGCTGATCCTTCCAGGCTGGGAGACAGCTCAGCTGGTAGAGCACACACCTTTGCCGGCTTTGATCCCTGACACTATATGGGTGCAGTAGAGATAGCACAGAGCTGGAAAGGTGTGTCAGGGAGTCTCTCTTGTCTCTCCCTCTCTGTCTCCCTTTCTTTCCACTCCCTTCCAAATACCCGAGTGTCTCTAAATGAAATTAAATAAATAAACAAAGGCCTGGGGGTGCATCAGGGTACTATGCATCTGTGAGGTGGTAGTACAAAATGCTGACTCCTGGGTCCTGTGCCAGACTCACCGTCAAACCGTCTGGGGGTTGGGTGGGTGGGTGGGGAACCAAGGGACTGTTTTAACCAGGCTTCTGGCAGATTCTGCTGCCTTTTGCAGGCCTCTGCCCCCTCTCTCTGTTAGTGAGAATCTCTCTGCCTGGCTGAGTGTACCCAAGTGCCCCCTCTAGTCCCCACCCTCAGTCCACTTGGGAGCTAGATTACTGGACAGGGCTGTATAGAGGGGCAAAGGCCTGACCGAGGAGTATAGTCTTCCCTAAACATCTTTGCCTGGCAGCAACACCATTAAAATTCTAGAAACTGCCACAAAAGTGCTCTTAGAAAAGATCCTTCAGTCAGCGACAAAGTGATACTCTGAATTCCATGCCCACCCAGTGACTTGTGACAGGATGGACAACAAGCTGGGGGGGCAGGGGGGGAGTCCACAATCCCACTGCAATGGCACCTCACCAAGCAAGTTTCTAGAAGCAAACATTCTTGCTCCCACCCTCAAGTTCACATCTATCCAGCCTGTTGCTGCTGTTGGTGTTCTGTCCAGGGGTTGCTCTCAGCCCCCACACTACTGTCTCTGTACATCACACCTGAGTCTAAGCCTGGGGGCCCCTGACACCCCAAGTTCCTGGAAGACAGGAAACAGATCCACAGGCTCTCTGGGAAAAGTGCTCAGCAGAGTTTGGGGGTGCCCTGTTGTTGTGGGAGCTAGGTCTCAGAGATGAGAGGGAGGACTTTGAGTCAGGCAACAGCAGTGCCCTGAGAACAGCCAGAGAGAAGTCAGAGAATTTGGGGGACCCAGGAGCCTCACTTTCCACTGTAATGCTCCAAGTGATGTCTCACTGGGAGAGCCTGAAAGGTCTTAACATGTGGAAGATGCTTCTTCCATCACCATTCTCCCAGATGCGCCCTAGCTTGCAGCTAGGCTGGGGGGGGGGGGTACTCTGTATGCAGGGGAACCCTGACAGAGTCCTGGCACTGCTTTTCTCCTCAGTCCCCCAGCCATGCAGACAAATGGTGGCAGCTAGTGGGCAGGCTCCTCCCTGGGGGAAGCCACTCCCTTCCTCCCCCTGGACTAACACGGGGCAATTCTTGGCTGGGAGTGCTCCCCTTTCTGTTCCTCTGGAGACTCAGGACCTGGGGGGGGGACACCTGGCCCCAGGGAGCCCAACTAGGGAGGACAACATCTGGGAATGTGCTCTCAGTGCTCAAGCAGAGATGTGTAGAGACAATGGAGGGAGAGAGAGAGAAAAAGAGTGCACTTTCTGTGCCAGTGCCCTGTGTGTGCTCTACATGTGTGTCCTGTGTGTGAGTTCTCTATGTATGCTTCCCTGTGTGTGTGTGTGTGCAGTCTGTGAGCTCTGCAAGTGTGCACACTCGGCATCGCACCCTGAGTTGACTTGTGTGGGCCTTGTGTTGACCCTGCGTTTGCCCTGTGCATCTTGTGTGTGCCCTGTGTGTGTGTCTGTGTTTGTGTGTGTGCCCTGTGGTGTATCTTCTGTATATTCTTGTATGTTTCCTCTGTGTGTCCTGCATGCATACCATGCACACCCTCTATGTGCCCTGTGCATGTGTGTTGGGCATTAGGCCCTGCTCCATCGTTGATACTGTGGTCTATTTACATAATCATTGTTTTGCCTGAGACCCACCCTGCCTTCAGGGTATTAGTTTATCCCACTGGTTAGCAACAGCTGCTATGGAAGCTTTCTGCCTTTGAGCTCTTTTCTTCTCTCCACCCCCTCTCCTAGCCATTTCCTTTTCCGATTTGCCACTTCTGGTTTCTAAGATATAAAGGTGTTGTCTCTGATCAATAAAGACATTGCATTGCTTTCTCGCTCCGCCGTGAGTTCCTGGCCTCTCTCCTATGTCGCTGAGTAAGCAGCAGCCCAGGTTGCCTCTGGTCAAGTTCTCTCCAACCTAGAGAGCACATGCCCTGGAAGAAACACCTGCAATGCTAGACCGGCACATGTGCCCCATCTGTGTCTGTGCTGTGTGTGCCCTGAGTGTGTATGTGCCCTGTGAGTACCCTGCCTGGGTCTGTTTTGTTTTTATTTTTTTATTTTTAAAGATTTTTTAAAATATGTATTTATTCCCTTTTGTTGCCCTTGTTGTTTCATTATTGTTGTTGTTAGATGAGACAGAAATGGAGAGAGGGGAAGACAGAGGGGGGAGAGAAAGACAGACACCTGAAGACCTGCTTCACCACTTGTGAAGCAACCCCCCTGCAGGTGGGGAGCCAGGGGCTCAAACCAGGATCCTAGCTCTGGTCCCTGTGCTTCACGCCATGTGTGCTTAACCCACTGTGCTACCACCCGACTCCCTTGTTTTTATTATTATTATTTTTTTATATTAGACAGATATAGACAGAAATTGAGAGCAAGGGGGAGATAGGGGTGAGGAGAAAGAGAGAGAAAGAGACCTGCAGCACTGCTTCACCACTCTTGAAGCTTTCCCCCCTGCAGGTAGGGACTGGAGGCTTGAACCCGGATCCTTGCACATTATACATATGCGCTCAGCCAGGTGCGACCCAACTTGGCCTCCCTGCCCTGCTTGAGTCTGTGTCTGAGTCTGGGTCTGTGTGTGCCTTGTGTGTGTGAGAGAGAGTCTGCTCACACCTGTGACAATCAGGACTTACCTTCCCAGCCTCTCTGCCCAATGGGTGACAGTGACCAACTCAAGTGACCCACCACCCAGCCTCCCCTGTGACAGGGCCCCAGCCACCCAGGTGTGAGGAGACAGTGCCTGCCCAAAGAGCAGGGGAGGGGCACTGCCACTCAGGCAGAAAGGCCTGGAGGACAGACCAATGGACAGACAGGATGAAGGTGGGTCCTCACCTTCGAACAGTCCTGAGCAGCGTGGAGCGGGCCTCGTTGTGGAAGGTGATGATGATGCTTGTGGGGGGCAGGTCCTTGCAGTAGCCCATGGTGGAGCACCTGGGAGAGGAAGGGGAGGGTTGGAAGGACGAGGGGAGTAGAGCCAGGCTGGGAGGGGTTCCTGCCATGCCTGGTGGGCTGAGACCCTGGACCTCACCAGTCCTAAGGTGCCAGGGGCACTTCAAGAACCAGCCTGGCTGGATCCCCTACCACTACCACCACCCCTTCCCCAGGACTGGGAGGCAGAGGGCACTGACACAGAGAACAGAGCAGGGCTTTCAGCTGCCTGAGCCAGGCTGGGCTCTGCACCTCCTCCCCCTGGCCCTGTCCAGCAGGGGCCTCGAAAGGTTCTAGGCCAACAGCCCAGCCACCATCTCTAAGCCCAAACCACACCACACACACACACACATACACACACACACACACCAATCTGGAACACTTACAGGGATGCACCCCCAGACATGCGAGGCCCCTCATAGAAGCCTCCCCTCTTGAATTAGAACAGTCCCTATCAATTCCAGTGGGGATGGCTCCTTTATAAACCATGCCCCCACAAGTGGTCATCATACCTGCAGCCCCAACTTATTTTAATAATGAAAACTTTCCCGACCAGGGGCTTCCTCCACCCCAGGAGGTTCCCCCTACTATTTGAGGTGGGGTGGGGGGCTGGACAGTCAAGCATCTTTTCTTTCCATCTTTCAGTGTCCACCTTTGCTTTAAATTTGGGGTCAGGGGAGCTGGGCTGGGGTTTACACAGGAGCCCCTGAAGTGGTTTGCAGAACTGCACATGCAGATGTGCTCCCCTCCCCCAAGAGATGGTGGTAACTTGCACCAGATCCTCCAGATCCTCTGCTGGGCGCCCCCCACCCACCCACTCATTTGAGCAGTCTCATTCCCCAACTCCCCCTCCAACCTCCTGCCCCAGGCAGGGAAGGGAAGGGGTGCTGCAGCCCCACTTGGGCTCTGGCAGCCAGAAAGCCAACACAAGCCTTAAAGCAGGACGTCTCGGGGAGAGGCAGCGCAGTCAGAAGCTCGGATCTAAATGATTCATCAAACAGCAGGATCTACTGGGACCGACGGGAGAAGGGAGACAACGCTCAGATCTTCGGCAGACAGCAGGCAGTGGCTGATGATTTATTCACCATCCTGCTCTGTGGGGAGGAGGCAGCAGAGAAGGTGAAGGGGGTGGGGTGGCTGCAGGTAGTAGGGTGGGCTGGATGGCCCTGTGTGGGGGACACAGACGCCAGGGGCAGCACCTGCTGTCACAGTGGCTCAGAGCAAGGCATGCTCCTCCCAGCCCGAGGAAAATAGTATTCTGGTTTTCCAAGGCTCTGGCTTTCCATCCCTGAGGTGGCAGAGAGAGGTACCAGGGGGGGGAGGGGGGCTCAGATGCTCCCTGGGTTTAGTGCTGGCTGGAGAGCCATGGACCTCAGGGCTTGGGAGATGGGGCCTCCCTCTCCTGCTCTGTGTCCTCTACTGTCCGTTTCCACAGTGATGCAATGTGACTGCTTCCTAGTTTAAGGCTGAGCTCAGGAGATGCTGCTGCAAGCCAAGATGGCAGGAGCAGGGTCTAACCAGTGCCCCATTCTATGGTTAAACAGCAGACAGGGCCCCTGGAGGCCTAGGGTTTTCCGGCCGGGACTGGGCCCCATGTCCTGAGTCCTGCACACAGCCTCCGGCTCACATGGTAGACTGACCTCACACAGGAGAGGCCATGGTGCTGAGTGAGCCTCTTTAGAGGCTCAGGGGTTTATTCTCCAGCTAAAAAGCAGGAGGAAATGTTGGAAAGGAGACAATTCCAGAGCAGAGAGAAAAAGTGTCAGCATTATGGCTAGAGTGTCCCTGTCAGGGAGACCCACTCTGGCTCACTCACAGAGAAAGGGTAAAGGTCACATGGACACATACAACACACTGTCCCAGAGATCACCTAGGCCTGAGAGGGGACCTCTGGGAATACCTTTGTCACTGGGAAACTGGGTGGTGACTTCAGTTCTGGAAGTTTCAAGTCCCTGGTTGAAAGTGTGGGGTGTTTCCTGGGGGAAACTATCCCTGGGGATCCTCAGATGCAGCTGGGATAAGGCATGGCCACTCTCCAACACACACACTTTCTGTCCCACTCTGACCCCAAAGGTGGCCCAGGGAGACTGCCGTCCCCTCCTTGGCCTCCTGCCACCAACTCCCACCCCAAACTTAACAGGAGTGAAACAGGAAAGGAAAGAGGGACAGAGCTGCCAGCCCAGAGATATTTCCAGAATATCAGTGCCCTCAGGATGGGGCAGTGGTGTCGCTACCAGCTTTGAGAATCACAGATTCTGTGCAGCGAGCTGGGAGTGGCCACACCCCAGCACAGTTCCACAGAATGAAGCCTGTCCTCACCCAGGAGGGAGAGAAAGATGAGCCCAAATTAGAAAGCACCAGATGTGCAGCGGGCCACTAGGTTCATACTCAGTTCTTTTTCTTTACTTCATCCTTCTCAGGTTGACTCCTTCAGAGGGAGAGAGAGACAGAAAAAAAAAGGGGGGGGGGTGTTCAACAATTTGTTTGGCTTTGTATGTTAACTCTCTTTTCAGCCACCAGGTTCCAGATGAGAGCATGATGCCGACCAGACTTCTCTGGACAGACAACCCTACCAATATGTCCTGGAGCCTCACTTCCCCAGAGCCCCACCCTACCAGGGAAAGAGAGAGGCAGACTGGGAGTATGGATCGACCAGTCAACGACCATGTTCAGTGGGGAAGCAATTACAGAAACCAGACCTTTCACCTTCTGCACCTCACAATGACCTTGGGTCCATACTCCCAGAGGGATAAATAGGAGGAAAGCTATCAGGGGAGGGGGTGGGGTACAGAGATCTGGTGGTGGGAATTGTGTGGAGTTGTACCCCTCCTAGCCTATGGTTTTGTTAATGTCTCCTTTTTTAAATAAATTTTTTAAAAAGAAACAAAAAAGGGGGGAGGGGTGTGCACTTCAGCTGAAAGCCGACCCTGGTGGTGTGGCCTTCCCAGGTGATGCTGACCCTCGGACCCAGACTGCACACACAGCAAGGCACCCCCCAGCCCCAACCCCACCCAGTGCACTCTCTGGCCTCAGAGCTCAACCATTTAGGAAAGAAAAACGCACGAGGTCTCAGAGTGTGACAGCTGTAAGATCAGAAATTCCTTTTAATCTCGTTTCACGGGCGGCTCTGATAGGCTGTGAGGCATGAAATTCTTACTGCTTGTCGATTTCGCTGGGGTTTCACATGCAGATTAATTTGTTCACTCACATAAACAGACGGCTCCTGCGGCTGCCTCCGCCGCCACCTTTGCTGAGAATTCCAGCCGAGAATTCCAGAAGCCTCGAGTTTCATCACAAAGATGTGCAAATGCACAGGGAGGCAAACTGCAGTACCTCAGAACCCCCACTTTAACACCAAACAGGTTGGCAGGTTCCAGGGTACGGGGGGGGGGGAGCAGTCAGGGGAGCCACCCTGCTTCTGAGGGCCCCCTACCCTGGATCGTCAAGACCCTCTTTGAATCCTTCTTTGAAACCCCCACAAGAGGAACCTCCTCCCCTAACCTCAGCCAAGCCTGCTGACCGAGAGACAAGCCTGCAGAACCCAAGAGACAGTCTCCACTTTCACCCTCTCCCAGTCCTCCAGCCAATGGAGGAAAGCCCAGCTCTGTTCCTTCTGCACACTGTTCTCTCTTTCCTGCCTCGTTCTCTGTATTCCCACCAGGTCTTTCCTGAACTTTTTTTTTTGTATTATCTTTATTTGTTTATTAGATAGAGACAGCCAGAAATTGAGAGAGTAGGCAGCGGTGGGGGGGATAGAGAAGGAGAGAGACAAAGAGACACCTGCAGAACTGCTTTACCACTCGTAAAGCTTTCCCCCTGCAGGTGGGGACTGGGGGCTCAAACCCAGGTCCTTATGCATTGTAGCATGTGTGCTCAACCTTACGCATTGTAGCAGATGTGCTTCCACCTCTGAACTATTAAAAAAAAAGATTTATTGAGAAAGAAAGAGAGAAAGAGAGATGGAGAGAACCAGAGCATGGCTCAGGTACATATGATGCAGGGGCCTGAACTCAAGACCTCTATCCACCATGCTTCCTTCTGGAATGCCCTTCTGAACTCTGGTAGCACCTTCCTAGCTGGTTCCACAACCCCCTTCCAGTCTCCTTTGCACATGAAGCTAGAAGGATCTTCCCAAAGTGTGAGCCTTCAATGTGGCTCAGTACTGCTGAGCCCAAACAATAAAGCCAGATGGCCAGGAGGAAAAGGAGGTATATCGGCAAAATGTGAGACTTGTAGGCAATGTGGCCCTGAGTTCAATTCCTGGCACTGCCTATGCCAGAGCACTGCTCCAACTCACTTTCTCATAAATAAACAAACAGTGCCCCTCCCAGACCCCCACGTTCAAATATGGCAGCCTCCTACCTCGTGTGGCCACTGGGCATGTGACATGTGTCCATGTTAGTTAGACACTGTGTGACACACACGTGAGAGACTTCAAAAGCTCTGTGCCCATGAGAACACAGAACAGGTCAGTGCTCTGGCCACATGGCTTGTGTGTGCAGGTGGCAGCCTCTGACTAGGCTGGAGCTAGAGAAATACAGCAGCAAAACTACTCGCACTTGTTTCTTCAGTTTTTGTGAAGATTCCATGACTTATTGATTGATTGTTGAGGTTTCACCATAACACGCTCATACTTTCAGATAAAAGATGCAATGATACATTAGAGAGGAAGAGAGAGAGGAAAGAGAAACACCACAGTATCAAAGCTTCTCCCAAAAAGAGCTACCTTGCTAGTCCCTTCATTTAATTTTTGACATATATATATATATATATATATATATATATATATATATTATTGATTTGATTGATTTTAATAAGAGTGAGAGAGAGAAAGAGACCAGAGAACTGCTCAGCTGTGGCTTATGGTAGTGCTGGGGATTGAGCCTGGGACCTCAGAGCCTCAGGCATGAAAGTTTTTTGCAGAACCACTGTGCTATCTCCCTAGCCCCTTTTCATTTAATTTTTCAATAACTCTTCCTGAGAGACTGATAGAAGCCAGAACACTACATAAATGGTGCCAGAGATCAAATCTGAGACCTCACATATGTCAAGTCTTCTCTCCACCCCAGAGCCACCTGCCCAGTTGCCTCTGGAAGATTCTCCATGGCACGTGTGGCTCCCATGGGGACATCTTTGTCTTAGGTCGTTACCGAACCTTGGCTTGTACACACAAAACTCAACAACAAAAAAATCACCATCAGCACAGACAATGGTTTGGAGATGTCAGCTTGTTTGCTATGATTAAAGGTGAATAAAACAGTCCCAGCAATCATTATTGGGTTCGCAACACTTGATTCGCTGGAGAGATTGCAGGTTAAACACCGCGTCCTTCACACCGCGATTATACCATAAAAGAAGGGCATTGAAACACTGGGAAGCCTGCAATTTCAGAATAACTGAGGGCTCCATCACTGGTGAAATGCAGCTTCAAGAAGATCTCCCTTGGGGCTCCCCAGCTCCCAGCTCCATGGGTGGGGTGGGGAGGGGCAGGGACAGAGCTTCAGGGCCCTAACTCACAGGGCAGGACACCCCCTGCTCTGCACCTGCTTCCCCAGCTCTGCTCTGGTTATTCTGAGGGTAGGTCACAGTCTCCATCTTTGCCTTCTTCTGTACCTCCGTTGTTGTTATGTCACCTGCTCTTAGCTCAGAAGGCCCCTGACTTTGGGAACTTACACAGGAGCTTGGGCTGTACTCAGACCACTCCCCACCCCCCACTCCCAGGCATCTGGCCCTACTCCCTGTGTAGCTGGCCCCTTGCTTCCCCTGGACAATGACTCTGCTAACACTGAGAGCTGAGTGTCATGGGCCTGGGGGGACACTGAGGGGGCCAACACACAGGACCTGCAGGAAGACAGCCCAGGCTCCATCCTGGCTAGCACCAAGAGTCAGGGCCAAGCAGAGCTCTACTCAAAGGAAACAGCCAAGTGAACGGGCACTGAGGTGTGGAGGACACTGGGGGAGGTGACAAGGTCTGCGTGTGGGAGGCCAGCTGCCAGGCCTGTGTTAGCTGCGCCCCAGCAGCACCCAGATGGCAGCCGAGTGGGTGTGGGGCAAGGCGTCATCTCAGGGGGTGGGTGTGATGAGAATGGAGGCGGCAGATGTTCCCAAAAGGCAGCTCGGGCATGGGGCCCGGGGGTGCTGGAATCAGGCCAGGCATGGCTGGGTGCAGATGACACAGACGGGGCCCTGCTCTGCCTCAGGTGTGCAGTCACGAGTTCCCAGCGAGCACTGCAGGCATACTGAGCACCGCAGGCATACTGCTCCCCCCCTCCACTCCCCCCCACCCCAAGCTGGGGACAGACCAGGTCACAGTAGCTGTGACTCAGAGAACAGCAGGTGACCTGGTTCCAATTCTGTCTCTTACACCCTCCAAAGTCTCTCCTCAGCAGACTCCAGCCTTTATTTCCCATTGGTCTTTCTCTCTGCTTTTGTTCTTGTGGCTCATAGGATAAAAGATTCTGGAAAGAGGTAGGATCACACCTCCCTGGGATGCTCCCTATCTGCTAGAATGAACCCCTCCCCCACTCCCCCTGCTAGTTTCCTGGGATGCTTCCTTAATTTTTTTTAAAGGTTATCTATTTAGCCAGAGAGAAAGAAGAGTTGTGTTCTGGTGGCATGCGGTGCCAGAGATCAACCCGGGGCCTCAAGTTTCTCAGGTTTGCAAAGCATGTGTTCTACCTGCTGAGCCAGCTCTCAGGGCCCCAGGCAGCTACTACATAGATCTCAGACTTCTCATCTCAAAGGTCAGAGAATGTTTTACTTAACATCTGTGTGGGATGGGGTGAGGAGGGATCCTCAAAACTGGAGCAGCTTGACTAAGCCAGGGACCTGGGTGAGGGGTACAGCCACCCCTACACCTTAGGGGAAGGTCTGCTTCAGCCCCAGGTCCAAGGGGCCATATCTGGGAATGATCTACACAGGGCCTGTTGGGAAATTGTGAGGAGTCTCACAAGGCACCCTGCATTTTTCTGCCTCCAGGAGCCTGGCATTCCTTAAAATATTAAGCCAGCTCTCCCTGCTCCAGCATGCATTCCTGATACTATGACCTATCTATATAATCATTGTTTTGCCGAAAGCTCCCCACCCATTCCATTCCTTTGATCTACTTTCTACCTTCAAGAGCTTCCCTGACTGCAGGGTATTATTAATCCTACCAGTTAAAACCCTCACAACAGTTGCTAAGGAAGTTCCTACCTTTCCAGATCCCTTTTGCCTTTCTCCACCCCTTTCCTAGCCATTTCCATTTCTGACTTGCTGCTCCCGGTCTTCCCTTTAAAAGCCTTGGCTCTCTGATCAATAAATATTTGCATTGCCTCACCGCCATGTGTTTGGTTCCTGAGTCATCTCCCTCCATCACTGAATGAGTAGCAGCCCAAGCTGGTTCCAGTCAAGTTCTTTCCAACCCAGAGAGTATGCACCCAGGAAGAGGCACCCCCACACTAGCCCTGCAGGGCCAAGCACTCCTGGGAGGCAGACTCATTCAACAAGCTGTGGGGAGTCAGGACTGTGGCAACCTGGGCTGGGGATGGGGGGAATAGTGCCATCACCCTCACATGCAGCCAGCGAGCAGAGCAGGCGCCTGGGCCTAAGTTGAGGGGGGGGGGGGTCACAGGGCAGTGAGGCCTGAAGGAAAGAGGGCAAGACAGGCAGGGAACAGAGGTCAGCATGCTGGGGGGGCTCTGCTGTCCAGGGCAGGGGTGGGGTGAGGCAGGGCAGACAGGAATGGGGCTGTGGAGGGGAAGACAAGGGAAGACCAGAGACTAAGCCAAACACATACACTGGCTCCCTGGGAAACACAAGCTTGAGTGCAATGCTTCATTTATACAGGGAGTTGCTTTCTTTCTTTTCTTTAACAATTTATTTATGTACATATGTATGTGTGTGCATGTGCGTGAGCGTGTGCATGTGCATGTGCATGTGCATGTGTGTGAGCGTGTGCGTGTGTGTGCGTGCGTGTGTGTGTGTGTGTGTGTGTGTGTGTGTGTGTGTGCATGTGAGAGAGAAGTAGAGCATCACTCTGGTACACATAGTTCCAGGTTTGAACTAGGAGCCTCAGGCTTGAAGTCCTGAGCTCTCTTCCTGCACCCACTCCTGGGACACTCCCCCTTCATCTTGTCCCTGGGCCCTCCATGTGGAGGCCTCTGTGAAGTGTAGAGGCCCCTGTGACATGTGCAGGGTGTGACATGCAGAGATCAGGGTCCCCGTTACACGGGCTCTTACTAGGTGTGTGTTGTTGGAGTCCAAAGCTGTGTGCAGGCCACCGGAACCCAAAGCCTCTTACAATCAACACTGTGCTCCACTGAGCAGCATCCTGATCCCATTCGTGGTGGCAAAGAAGGGGCCAGCCACTCCCCCTCCCCAGAGCATTCCCTGACCACCTGACCCAGGTTCCAAGACTCCAGGGGAGCAGGAGAGAGGCCCCACATGCCCCAGGGGAGCTCACACTCTTCTGCCTTCCTGCAGTCACACTGCTCACACCTTTCCTTCCATCTGTCCCAGGGCCCCAGCCCCATACCCCTGCCAGCACCTCCCCCTCTTTTCTTCTCCTGCCAGACTCCTTTCTGCCTCCCTCTCAGGACTTGGCTTAGTCCAGGCATCTGAAAAGCACAGCCTTCCTCACTGATGTGCTCAGTGCTCTCTCTCAGCTGTCAGTTTGCCACACAGGCGGGTGGAGAATCAGGCGCTGGGCCCACAGAGCAGCCAGCTGGCACCCTCACCTACCCAGTGAAGCATCTAGACTCGGGGTTGGAGACTGGGGGTTGGGAACTGGGGGCAGGCACAGTCCCTATGTGCTTTCAGGTCACTTCTCCCCACCCCTGCCTCTGCCACAGCTGCCTGACCAAGGACCCAAGGGTGAGCGCCAGGCCTGACAGTGATGCCACAGTGAACATCATTCCCGAGCTGGCTGAGGGGTTGGTTGGGGTCTCTGCTCCGAATCTGACAGGGACTGTGGCCCTGTACCCCCTCCCACCAGCCTGGGGTCCACCACAGCAGCCACTTTACAGATGAGGAAACTGAGGCTGGGGAGTTGATAGGCCAAGGGCTGCTCAAGAGTGATGGAGATGACTGTCTGACTGAGAAGATGAGGCCTCTGACTTGTGTGATTTCCCCATCCTCAGGCTGATTATACTGAGAACCTGAGACAGAGGAAGGGGGGCAGACATGTCTTTGGTATTTGATATTTAGTGTCTTTGAGTATGTTTCGATGTCTGTTGACCATCTGGATCTCTCCACTAATGAAATTCAAATTAAAAAACACATGAAGAGATCTCTGCACACCTATGCATACTGTTCAAAAGTTTGTGATAATCTAAACTTGAAAGCAACACAGACACCCACGCACAGGTGAGTGGTTAGAAAAGTTGTGGCATATACACATAATGGAATACTACTCAGCTGTCAGAAATGATGAGACCTCTGATTTTCCATATCTGGGATGCAAATTAAAGGTCTCTTGCTAAGTGAGATCAGCCAGAGGTGGAAGGATGAATACTGGGTGATCTCACTCACAGTGGTACTTAAGGAGCAAGACAAGGGAAGGAAAACACAGGGTGAAGCGTGGACTGGGTGGGGTGGACTGCAGCAAAGCACAGGACTCTGGAGGGGGGGTGGATAGGGTGATGGGTGTCCAGTGTGTGATGGTGAAGAGGGCCCCAGGAGGGTGGTGGGAAGAGGTGTGTGGACACTTATCACAGGGAGACAAGAAACTCTCCCCATGTGCCAACAACTGTCCTGCAAACATTATTTCCTCCATAAAAGAAAAACTTAAACAAAAAACAAAAAGCCTCTTCTGACTCTGTGCTGAGTCCTCTGAGTTGATCAGATGCTATTCTGTGTTTTCTTTTGTTCTTATTTATTTATTCATTTATTTATTTTATTTTAACAGGAGAGAGAAAAAGAGATGCAGGAAGAAAGACGCATAGATAGAAAGAGATCAGAGCCCCACACAGCTCTAGTGATGCTGGGGATTGAACTTGGGGCCTTGGACCC
The DNA here is from genome assembly GCF_950295315.1 of Erinaceus europaeus. Lineage (NCBI taxonomy): Eukaryota > Metazoa > Chordata > Mammalia > Eulipotyphla > Erinaceidae > Erinaceus > Erinaceus europaeus. Next base: position 21,269,674 of record NC_080164.1, read on the forward strand.
TCAGGCATGAAAATCTTTTGCAGAACCATTATGTCTCCCCAGCCCCTGTTTTATGTTTTCCACAGGAAAGCTCTGGGGTTCAGTCCATGGCAGGGTCAGGGCAGGAGACAGGCGCTTGGATTGAAGGGCTGATATCTGGTCATTATCTCCAGGGTCAGCCCATCTCCGCACCAGGAGTTACCCCCTCCCATGCTGCCCCTCATCCTCTCCCCCAGCTAGATCAGGAGCTCTTGGGGTGGACGGGGAGCAACCAGACAGAGCCTGACATGGGGTGATGGGGTGAGCACCTGATTAGTGTGCTGAGTGAGTGAGTGAATGTCGTGTACAGTGAACCGTGGCAGTGTTCACACTCAAAAGCAGAATGGTCAGACATTCTATAAAGGGGGTACAGGAAGACTGAGGACCCCCAAAAGGAGAATGATTAGAGGAAGCAAGGAAAACGCTCTAAGGCAGCTTGCCGATCAGAAGCTTGTCTTCACCAGGCCCTTTCAGGAATGCTGGGGGCTGCCTCCTCAAGATGCTCAGCCTCTGGGGAGCCCCCCACAGTCCACCAGGGTCACCCATGCCCAGGTTCTGCAAACAGCTGCCCACATGTGGAGACGCTTCTCCAACACAGCCCCCCAGGATGGTGGGGACCTTCTACTGTTCCTTCCCCCAAATCCCGAATGTTGAGTGGGGGAGGGGAGGGACCAGAATAGAGCTGGGGGGGGCAGGGGGCAGCTTATGTGCAAAAGCTCATCAGCCTCTGTCCCTGAACCCCCTCCCTACTCCCCGTACCTGGGATCTGAATGGCCTTGCTCTAGGTAGAGGGAAGCCCTTCCAGATGCCAAGCTTTCCCCCACTACTGCTCCAATAATGATCATCTTCCTTGAGAGTCCAGCTGGGTAAATACTAGGAGTGAGGGAAGCAGTAGTGGCTGGCGGCCAAGTTCCTGTCATTTCCCGGGAGGAAGAGGAGCAGAGGGAAGGCGTCCTCCTGGGAGCTGCAGCACCAAGTGTAGCATTTTCCCCCCAGGTGGTCAGCAGGCAGCTGCTGTTGGAGCCACTAAGGTCAGCACTGACGGAAGCCTGACAAGGAGGCTGGGGGGCAGGAGGAGTGAGCCCCAATGGCTGGGAATGACCACTAGGCTGCCCAGCTCCAGCCCCTCCCAGCCACCTGCTTCCCTGCAGCTTCCCAAGCCATCCCATAGTAAGTACTGAAAAGTGACTACAGAAACACACCCCTGGCATCAGCGAAGTCTCCCTCTCCTCTGTCTACCCTGTGTGGCCTGAGACTTTGTCTGCTTCCCAGAGAGGCCATTGTCACTAAAACATGGTGACATGGAAATATGGTGAGAAGAGGACAACCAAAAAATGTGGTGACCTGTCAGGACTCTACACTCTGGATTCACAGCAGAAGTCCCCTGACCCCCCACCCCCCCACTGTCCCCTCCTCCGCCGCACATACAGCCAGGCTCTGTTTCTACCTTCCACAGAAAATGTCATTTGTCATAAACCCACCCAACTCTATTCCACAGACAGGCATGTCCTATTCATTCTTGTGACCCCCAGAGTCCAGGCAGTGTCCCCCCCAAATCAGGATTCTCATCAGTATTCCAGAAGTGTGAGTTCAGGGGGTAAAATGGGGACCAGGATGCCCCTGGTTGTATGAGTGTGTGTATATGTGTGAGTGTGTGTGTGTGTGTATATGTGTGAGTGTGTGTGTGTGTGTGTGTGTGTGTGTGTGTGTGTGTGTGTGTGTGTGTGTGTGTGTGTGTAGCCAACAAGACCAACCCTGACAAAGGAAGCCACTAGCAGAGTGATGAAGCTGGAGAGCTGTCTGGCTCAAGTGCAGTGAGAAAGCACAGGCAGAGGAGAGCTGGACACACAGGTGACTGAACCTCTCACCCCTCCCTTGACATGGGCTGCAAAGGAGCACCCACAAACCCAGCCGAGATGATGGCTGTGGCCGGAGGCAGTTCAGTGTGGAAGAATTCTGGGCTTGCAGGGCTCAGTTCAGTCCCAGCACCGGTATGCCAGAGCGTTGCTCTGGTGTTTCTCTCTCTCTCTCCCCCTCCCCTCCCCCTCCCCTCTCCCTCTCTCTGTCTCTCTCTCTTGTTAATGAATAAACAAATCTTAAAAAATAAAGAATGATGACAGCGATTTCAGACTCAACAGCAAAACAGTCAGACATTCTGAAGATTTTATTTATTTATTTATTACTGGATTGAGACAGAGAAATTGAGGGGGGGAGAAAGAGAAACAGAGAGACATCTGCAGCCCTAAAACCCAACCCTCTTATGAAGCTTTCTCCCTGCAGGTGGGGGCCAGGGACTTGAACCTGGGTCCTTGCACCCCAAACAGTCAGACATTCTGTAAAGGGGTATGGGTAGGCTGAGGACCCTCAAAAGGAGAATGTCTAAAGGACCCACTGGGAGCTGAAGATACCCACTCAGTTCTTCTAGGCATGGGTGCTACCCACTGCCCACCCCAGGGACACCTAAACTCTGGGAATGGGGAGTTCAGAGTCTGCCCAAGCCTCTTTTACTCAGAGACAGAGGGAGAGGAAGAGGAAGGAAGCACAGCACTGAAAGTTTTCTACCAGGAGTGGAGGCCAAGCTCAAAGCAGAGCACTATCCAGGGAGTTATTTTGCTGTCCTTAACATTTTTAAAAAAGATTTACTTATTTGTTAATTAATGAGAGAGAAAGAGAGAGAGACAGAGAGAGAGAGAGAGAGCAAGCAAACCAGAGCATGATTCTGACACGTTATTGGAGATTGAACTTGGGAACTCACATTTGGGAGTTCTATGCTCTACCCACTGAGCCACCCCCCTCAGATGCTGCCCAAGTCTTACCAGAGTCACCCCATATTCCAGAGCCTCCTACAAAATACCGTGGACACCGGGGACATAGAAGCAAGAGAGAGCTGGTGACTGTTGTTCTCTCCTACTGGGACACTAATCCGGCCTCCCCAGGGCCTCTCCGGTCTCTGGAGGCTCCATCACAACTTTCAAACATTCCATGCTTCAAGGCAGAAAGTGGCAGCCTGGGGCTGGATCCTCCTCAGCTTCCTCCCCAGCTCCCCCTCCTCAGGAGCCCCATGAGGGAGGTCCCCCCACTACCCCCCCCACCCCAGTAGCCCTCATTCTAATGTTCAGCTAATAATTCTCTGTTTCGGGCACTGCCCACGCCAGCCTATAGATCAGAATCCAATTACACAGGGGAGAACTGGAAGCAAGTGCACTGAGCCCAACCCCTCTGCCCTCACACCTGCTGATTCTCCAGTCCTGCTAGAAAGAGCCCTGTGAGGAGCAAGGCTGGGTCCTCTCCTGAATCTGTTGGGGTGGGAGGGTCAGTGCTTATCGCAAGTCCCTGAGGGTGGAAGAGTGGAAGGGTAGTAAGAAGACTTAAAACAGGCAGCTGGACATGGGGCTTCTTAATTCCATTTCGGGTGGTGCACGTCCCAACATAGCTACAGAACCTGGATGTATACCGGAACCCATGAGGGCGCAAGTGCACATTGTATCCGTAAGTTAGGGGAAAATATACCTTAAAATAGAAGTGCACAATTGTTTGCACTGACTCAGTAAGTGCAGCAAGCAAGTAGAAAGGCCTAAAAAAGACACCATAAAGTGCTAATCAAATATTTTCTACTTAGACATAGATATGTTCCTCTCCCCCAAGCACTCTACCTCCAACTTTGTCAGATAGAGTAAGGACTGCAAAAGCTGGATAAGCACAAGAGAAAAGCACACTTGAATGATGGCTCTTTTGGTCACCACCAGCCCACCCCACCATCCAGGGCCCTCGTCAGGGAATCCTGGGATTCCCGCATAGATATGCTGGGCCTAGACCTCTAACACATCCCTCTCCCCCCATCACTGGTTGTCTCCATCAGGAACAACATCATAAACCCTCTTTTGGGCTTCTAGAGGACCTTGCCCTCAATGTGGAATAACAATAGTAGAAATTATCCCATTCTCGGAAGGGAGACTGGGTCAACATACTTTGCTACTTGAGGAAGACTGGTCCTGAAATGCGTGCAGCCTAGAATGTTCCCAGCTGTGACCATGGACTGTGAGCTCAGACCAACCAGGACGCAGAGGTACACAGGATCCTTAGCTAAATACAAATAGGCGTGGGGGGCCCTAGGTCAGATCAATGGGGTTTACAGTTAATGGTATTTATATACTTTTCCCATATTTGGGAGCTACTCTCTGCCCTGATTAAAATTTCTAGTGCCGACACCATCTTCTCAGACAATACTTTTAGCCCACCTGCATGTTAACTGTCAGGCCCAGGCAAAAATTAGTGAAGTCACAGATGCTTTGGGATATACTTAAAATAGACTTCCTAGCTTCTCCCAACAAGAAGAATCCAAATATTACCTGCTGTATTCTTACCTTTAGGTTCCTAATTATTAAACAAATTGTTTTGTTTTATATCTTAATACTTTCCAGTCACCAAGTTGCAGATGCTACCATGATACCAACCTGACTTCCTTGGGCAGATGACCTCACCAATGCATCTTGGAACCCCACTCCCCAAAGCCCTGCCTGACTAGGTAAAGATAAAAACAGGGTGGGGTATTGATCGACCTATCAATGTCCATATCCAGCAGAGAAGCAATTACAGAAGCCAGACCTTCCACCTTCTGCACCCCATAATGATCCTGGGTCCATGCTCCCAGAGGGATAAAGACTAGGGAACCTTCCATTGAAGGGATGGCATATGGAATTCTGGTGGTGGGATATGTAGGGAATTGTACTCCTCTTATCCAAAAATCTTGTTAATCATTATTAAATCACTAATAAAAATATGTTGGTTCTCTTATTACTATGTAATATTTATTTACTTTTTAAGACCCTCTGTAAGCAATAAATTGTGAGTGCTTATATATAATTTTCAAAAAAACTAAAGGCTTGGGAAGCAGGTTTGCAGGTGCCTATCTTTTTCTCCCCCTCTCTATCTCCCCTCCCGTCTCAATTTCGCTCTGTCCTATCCAAGCAGTGCCAAGAGTAGAGCAGGCACTGAGCCCCAGTGATAACCCTGAAGGCAAAAGAAAAAGAAAAGAAAAGAAAAGGAAGGAAGGAAGGAAGGAAGGAAGGAAGGAAGGAAGGAAGGAAGGAAGGAAAGGATAAAAGAAAGAAGAGAACAAAGAGAACTAAAGCAGAGTTTCAAGGGAATAAGAGCTTGGGGGCTGGTTCAATTCTTCAAGCATCTACCTACATGAAGGGGTAGGGGTTTGACCCTGGAGGCTCCTGAAAGTCACTTGGGTCCTTGGGGAGACACACAGCAGTGATCTGAGTCTGGGGCCAGCATAAAAGATTTACTTACTCATTTATTTCACTGAAGACCAGGGCATCAGTCTAGCATATGCAGTGCTGGGGATCAAACCCAGGACCTCACACATCCAAGCCCCCCACCCCCCTCTGCTCAGCCACTTCCAGATCGACATCTTTTTTTTTAAATGTATTTTTTAAACTTTTTAATCTTTATTTATTTACTGGATAGAGACAGCCAGAAATCAAGAGGGAAGGGGGAGATAGAGAGGGAGAGAGGCAGAGAGATACCTGCAGTCCTGCTTCACCACTTGTGTAGCTTTCCCCCTGCAGGTGAGGACTGGGGGCTCGAACCCGGGTCCTTGAGCACTGTAACATGTGCACTCAACCAGGTGCGCCACCACCCGCCCCCCTTCCATCAACATCTTTATAAAAGCTCCCCAAATGATTCTTCTGGGACCCTAGACTGAGAAGCTAAGTCCAAAATTCCTCACTCTGCTCTTGCTCCTGTCTCCAGAAACAATCTTCACCTTGAAGCCAGCCCTCCCTGACCCCACCCCCACAGGACAGTGACTGAACCTTCCAAAGTCCCCTCCTCAACTCTCAGGAGAGCTCCCCTTCCCTTCCAGACCCCTGCTCCCATAGACCTTGTAATAACAACATTGGAATTGCTCAGTGCTTTTTATGAGGAGGGAAGTTATTAAAAACATTTTTTGATAGGACTTTTAAAAATATTTTATGTATCCATTTATTTGGTAGAGATAAAGAGAAGTAGAGAGGAGAGGGAGAGAGAGAGACAGAGACACCTGTAGCACAACTTCAGCACTTGTGAGGCTTCTGTCCTGCAGGTAGGGTCTGGGGGCTTGAACCTGAATCAGGGGTATGTGTGTGGGGGGGTTGGTACCATTGCTCTGTGCCCCTTATTTTCAAGAGAGCACACACAGAGAAGAAGCATTGAGAAGCAGCCCCTCCCTGGCTGCCCTCCAAACCCAGCTCCCAACTTTCTAGCCTGCCCCACCTTTAAAAGCTGACATTCCTATTCCTGTGGGCTGTAACAGGAAGAAAGTCCTGCCCCTTCCTGCCAGAGCTGGAGGACAGTGTGTGGCTTTGTGGGCCTCCAGGCAGTGCCGTCAGGAGCACACTCAGGCCTGCAGACAGTGTGATATAACCCCCACAGCCTTATCCTTAACAGCTGGTCGTGCCTCCTGCTGCTGGGGGCCTGGTGACTTCCATCCCTCCCACAGAACTCAGGTGACAAGCTGACAAGTGCCTATCATTGCCACTCCACCCCAGGGACATCTGGCAATGCCTGGGGACATTTTGGGTTGCAGCTGCAGCTAGTGGGCAGAAGTCAGAGCTGCTGCAAAATCTTTTTAGGATGTCCACAGGGAGTCAGAGTTGGGGCTGGTGGGGTCCACATGGGGTCTAGCTCTCCCACCCCCAGCCCCAGGTAACCCACCCCGGAGGGTGAAGCCAGGCATACATAGCAGGAGTTGGAGCTGCAGAGCAGGACCTGGCTGTGTGCATCAAGGTACAGATGTCCTGAGCAGCCCATAGATGGACACTCGTGGGTAGAAGGCCCCCACCCCGGCAGGCGACACTGGAAGGAGACCCTGTCTGTCAGTTGCCTCTGGGAATCTCATGTTTCAGCCACACACCATCCTGGACCTGGGGGTGGCTGTTCCCACAGGTGGCTTTGTTGGTGGCACAAGGCCCCCGATGGCTAGGCTTGGGCCAGAGGTGTGATGAGCTGCCTATAGGCGCATATGCGCTTCTTTATTTACTTCAATTCATTCATTATTTTTATTTGTGATTAACTGTGGCTTACACGATCACACCACTTTTCTTTCTCTGTGTCTTTGATGCTCTCCTGTGATGTCAGGATTTGAACCCAGGGCCTCGTGGATACTAGGCACATGCTCTCAGGCTGTGTCAATATCTGTGACTTCCAAGTGCCATCACAGCAGTAGGTTCAGGCTGAATCTGGAAGCCCATAGGCAGCATGGCCACTGCCCCCTTTGTGTCCCTGCTCTCACTCCTCCAGAAACATAGGAGGAGCTGAGACCTACTGTGGGCTTGTCCCGGGGGCCAAGCTCCAGAGGAGGGAGGATGTGAAAAGTGTGGAGCTGTGGAGAAAGGCCTAGCTGCCCCCAAATCCAGCTTCCAACCCTTCTCACTCCACCTGGATACAAGCCTCTCTGCCTCAGCATGCCCTCTGCTGGGGACCTTGTGACTCATAACGCTGGATTATGTGTGTGACCTCTTTTCTCTATTACTAACAGCCATGTACTAGAACCAGACATGTCAGAAAGTCTCTGCTATCTGTAGTTCTGTCTCCAGCCTCCCTGGATATTTGGCTCTATCGGGGTAATTATAGATAGCAGTCAAAAAGTCCTCCAGGCTGAAAAGAAGCCTGGCTTATCTGATATCCCTGAACTATGCCTACATCCTTGGGGTCAGGTCAGGATTTGCAGAGGAAACATAGAATCTGATATAATCACTAGCATTGGAAATAACAAGTCTGATATAGAGTGTTCTCCACAGTAGGAGAGAATTCAGATATGTATGCCCTTAAGATGCTTATATTATGTATTTCCTTAAGGTGCTTATGTATGTTCTAGAGATGTTTATACCTGGCGTAGCTGTATGCACACATGTCCAATAAATAGATGAAAGGAGTGGCCTGCCAATGTGACACATGACAGAATCCCATTGCAAGATGTACACCATGTGCTCACCACTCCAGACCTCCTTTCTCTCGATACCAATGGTGTACTAGAGTTTGGGTCTCTTCCCTGAGATGTGACAGAGCTCAGGGGCCTGGCATCTGGTCCTAAAACTTAGCGTCTACTCCCAGGGAAGACACTAAAACTTAGCGTCTACTCCCAGGGAAGACGCTAAAACTTAGCGTCTGGGAAGACAGACTCAGACCCAGCACTTTTCTAGAGGGGGGACCCCTAAGCTGGCTGGGGTAGAAGCAGCACCAGTAGGTGGAGTAGGTGGTCACACCCCAGGCCCTGAGCTGCTCCTACAGGTGTGGCTGCCCCCTGGTGGGGAGAGGGGTCTGTCCAGGCTGGTGGGCTCAGTACCTGGGGTGCCGCGTGTCAGGGACGGCCCGGTTGCTGGCAACACGCTCACTCTCGCGCTGGTTGAAAGCATGCAGCTTGTAGGGGTCCTCCCCCACGCGCCACTTCTTGCCGTTCAGGTAAGCCCGTTCGTCAAACGCATCCAACATGTCCTCCCAGTCAGCCTCCGGGGTCTGCAGGAACAGAAGGTGGGTGGTCAGAGCTGGGTAGAGGGCAGAGGATGGGCAGGAGGAGGGGACCATGGGAAGACCGGGAGCCATCAGAAATGGCACAGAGTGACTGGGCACTGATGGAGCCCACCAAGCATCTTTTTGGTTTGAAGGCTGAAAAGGTAGCTCTCAAGACAGAGCTCAGATCTGGCCCTGTGCATGACCACTCAAGTTCAAGCCCCAGCACCACATGGGAGTGCCATAGTGCCTTGGGAAGCTATCTCAACTGCAAACCTGTGGATGTGAACACTGACCCCCTAAGAGGAGAGTCAGACTGGACCCAACAAAGCCAGGTCTCTGGGTTGCATGTGAAGGGGGACACAGCCATGGGGCAGGGGAACGCAGCCTTGTAACCATGCCAGCCTCTACAGATAACAGGTCCCATTATTGCCCTTGGTTTCTGCTGACAGGGAACTGGGGTGGGGGTAGTCTGGTGGGATGGGCAGGGCGCAGGGCAGCACAGTTCTCTGGTGGCCAGCTCTCCCCTCCTTCAGAGATAGCACCCTCCCACCAACAGAAGGAGATGGAGCTTTGGAACACTAATTCTTTCCCCAATAATTGGTTGTACTAAAGAGCTGGGGTGGCACTGCTGGGAACATGGAGGGGAGTGCTGGGTGCCTGTGAACTACCCCCCCCCCCCAACCAACACACCTTCTGCTGAGCTTCATCAGAGTCTGGCTGCTGCCACCTGGACTTGGGGCATCCCCAAAACCATACCCCTGAGCCACCCACCCCCTTCTCCTTTGACTCACTGCAGCCACCCTCCCACCCTTGAGGTCAGCCTCAGTCTCTACAAGCCGGGAGAGGAAGGAGGCCGAGAGCTGCCTTAACACAGAAACCCCAGAGAAGTATCTAGGATACCCAGCTCAGAGAGACAGGACCCTTCAGGGAGTGCAGAGCTCGGGAAGGAGGAGGGCAGAAGGCAGACTGCAGGGAGAGCAAGAAAGAAGATTCTTTGATTGCACAGCCTGGGCTTGAGCCCCAGCGGCCACGGCAGTGGAAGCCGCTTGGGAGCTATCATCCTCTCACTCCTACCCCCCAGATCAGATCTGAAATAAAAAAGAACAAAAATCTGGCTCAGAAGCATTGGTCCCAGTGCTCCAGGCCTCAGGCTTGCACACAGAGGAAAAAACATTCTAGAACAATTTGGAGGACAGCTAGCTGGGTCTGCAGGGAGCAGCCTGAGGGGCTAAAGCGTCAGAGCCACAGGTGGAGGAAGAGAAGTCCCACCAGGAGACTGCTGGGAGGTGGCCTTGGCCCTCCCACCTGGTGGAAAGAGATGTCACTGGTCCCATGGCTCCATTTGTCAGCTGGGGGGAGAGGAGCAGACAGACACCAGGGCCTGGGACAGGGCAGGTGAGCAAGCCTGAACACAAGGCCAAGAAGCAGGAGAGGACCCTTTGAGCCACCACTCCACAGGGGGCTAAGTGTCCCTGGGCTTCAGCTGGGTTGGGAGCAGCCTTCCAGCTGGAAACAGAGTGACCACCAGGCAGGCAGAGAGCTTGTGTGACAGCGAGGGCACCCTCAGAGGGGATCGTGCCCTGTAGAAGGCTCACGTGCACCAAGCTCTTCACACTTTGCTGCCTGAGCTCTGCACAGACTCTGCCCCAGGGAAATTGGCTACGGTGCTGCCTGGGTGTGTTAACTAACGCTGAAGCTGTGTTTCAACAATGGCATTGCTGGCTGAATAGCAATTATTTGTGTTTTTCATACTGGGTCAGGGAATAAACCCCCGGCCTCCTGCGTGTGTGTTGCTGCACAATTCTCTATCCCTTTTTGTTGTTGTTGTTTAAGGAGGAGAGGAAGGAACCACAGCCCACAGCTCTCCTCCTGGGTTCCCTGTACTGTTCATGGTGCTTCAGTGTGGTTCCGAGGCTCAAACACAGGGCCTCACATTGGCTCGGGTGTGCACTCTACTGGGTGAGCTGTCTCCCAGCCTTTCAAATTATTCCTAATGTCTGTAAACTTAAAATGTCTTAGAAATGTGTACCCCTATGTCCGAAGGAGGAAACTGAAGCTGGGGGAGGGGGGGGAGCGGGACCACAGAAATAGATCTATGTCTCAAGCCCCAGTGCTGGTTTTTAAGCCATCAGGGAGCACCTGGCTCCATGCACTGTGAGCTTTCTAAGAAAGAAACTCCTGATCCTGTGAGGACAGAGGGAGCCAGCACCCCAGGGTGCTGGCCCAGCTTCACAGTAAGAAAAGACAAACTGTGAGGCTACCCTGAGCTTATATGTCCTCGGAAAATTAACCCTCCCCCCAAGGTGAAGAAACTGAAACCCAGACTTCGGGAGCTATGGCCAAGAAAGGGGGCCCAGGTCTGTAGTGGCCCTGGCTCCAGGCAGAAGCAGATTAAATCCTACTTGGAGACAAACACTTAGACCCCCTAGGACCACCCCCTCCCCCAGATAGAACAGCCAGGGGGAGAAATTAACATAAGAGATGGCTAGACAATACAATGAGATCACCCTGAGACTGGCATCAGGGGGACCAAAAATCCATAACTCCAGACAACATGGGCATAACATGGAATAAAAAATGAGCAAAGAAAATTCTTTAAGAAAGTTCCAAGCAGAAGCATAATAATGATGGGAAGTCAATCCAAGACTGACTCAATCAAGACCTATATATTTTCTTTTAAAAATAACTGAAATGGGGGTCGGGCAGTGGTACACGGGGTTAAGTGCACATAGTACAAAGTGCAAGAACCTGAACAAGAACTCTGGTTCAAGCCCCCTGCTCCCCACCTGCAAGGGCATTGCTTCACAAGTGAAGCAAGTCTGCAGGTGTCTATTATTCTCTCTCCCTCTCGATCTTTCCCTCCCCTCTCTATTTCTCTTTGTCCTATCCAATAAAAATGAAAATGGCCACCAGGAGCAATGGATTCATAGTGTCAGCAATGAGCCCCAGTGATAACTCTGGAGGCAAAAATAAATAAATAAATAAATAAATAAATAAATACTGCAATACAATAGAGTAACTGAAATATTACCTGACTGAAACTATATAGAGTCAAGGGGGCCAGATGGTGGTGCACCTGGTTGAGTGCACACGTTGCCATGTGCAAGGATCCGGGTTCAAGTCCCTGATTCCCACCTGCAGAGGGAAACCTCACAAGCCATAAAGCAGTGCTGTAGATACCTCCCTTTTTCTCTCCCTCTCTGTCTCCCTCTCCCTTCTCATTTCCTCTCTGCCTTATCAAGTAAATAAATAAATAAAAATTTTGAAAAAGAAAGAAGAAAAAAGTTTTTATAAAGAAAGAAAAATTATATAGGGTGAAGAACAGAGCTGTGTAATGAGTGTGACCCAGGTTCCAATCTGGCCTCCACCACATTGGGGGAAGCTTTGGAGCTATGGTCCTCTCCTTCTCTCTTTCTCAAAAAGTCAGCTCAGAGCAGTGATAATCCAGTAAAATCAAATGCAAAAATAAAATCTAGAGACATATCAGTGAATGCTACTATGAGTTCATCCTGACTTCCCTGGGCAGACAACCTCACCTATGTGTTTAAAGACCTCACCTCTTCAGAGCCCTACCTCAATAGGGAAAGATAGAAACAGGCTGGGGGTATGGATTGACCTCCCAACATTCATATCCAGTAGAGAAATAATTACAGAAGCCAGACCTTCCACCTTCTGCATCCCAAAGAGAATTTTGATCCATACTCCCAGAAGGGAAAATATTAGGGGAAGATGACCAGAGGGCTCTGAACACCAATTTCACCAGAACCTGAAGTGTTTGTCACCAGGACTGCTGTTTTCGACGGGTTATGTTGTTTCCGCCGGGCTGGCTTCACGGGCGGGTAACAGACGACCAGGGACTCATGGTTGAGCTGTAGGCAGTATCTCTTTATTCATGCAGGACGCAGCACAATCTAAGACGAGCTAAGCTAAACTCAAGTACCCTAAAACTCACAATGCTGTCTTTATATATACTTGCCAAGTAGGGTGGAAACAGGATGTGACATAGAGAGGGTGGAGAGAAAAGTGACTGGTGAAAATCAGAGTGTGACAAGGAGGGGGCAGAGCAGGCGAGAATCCTATCACTGAACCACCAATGCCCTGGAGTGCTTTATGTAAATGTAAAAGTGATTTATGTAAATAGACCAAAGCTTTGAATGGGATTAAATCTATCCCTATATAGGCATATGGTTAAGCAGAAGCCAGGGGGAGCTGGCATACTATCCAACACAGGACAAACCTTTTTTATACCATCACTGAAAGGGAAGCAAATTTGGAAAACACCAGAGGAAGTCAGGCACTGTTTGTCCTATCTGAGAGAGAAGAGGAAAAAAGGAAAAATGCTCAGAAGTAGTGAGCATTTTAGGTGTAGGTGTGACTTAGAAAGGAAGTGAAGGCAGGAATACAGAAAAAAAAAATGGCCAAAAAAAGAAAAACACACAGATAGATACTGAGAGATATAAAGTCAACCCATAAGTGTGACCTTGGGAGAACTACTGCAGTTTCAGTGGTGGGACACATAACTCTGGTGGTGTGAACAATGTGGAATTGTACTCCTATTATCTTATAATTTTGTAAATCAATATTAAATCATTAATAAAGTTATTTTTAAAAAATTAAAAGAAAAAGATTGAAAGCTAGTCCAAGCTCAGCTTAGGGGTGGTCTGTGAAACACACAGTATGATGATGACTGCATGATAACATGGTAACGGGTATTTACAGTGTCACCAAGCAGACTGGACTCGGACACTGCTCCCCTGCCAGCACCCACCCCAAACCATCGCCCTGCACAGCCCAGTGCTGCAATCTAGCTAGTCACACCCTTCCATTGGGCAGAGCAGAAAACAGAAGCTCAGAGCCCTGCACAGAGGCACTTGCTGGAGACCCGAGAGACAGAGCTTCTCTCTGAAGCTGGGACTCCATGCCAGGACTTCTGACCTCAGAGCCAAGTCCCTCCTGCATCCCCAGACGATTTTGATCCTTCTCGGAGGTCCTTGCCATGCCAGGCAGTGAGGGTCAGCCCTCCCCTTCCTAGTGTCCACCCCATTTGGATGTGACCTGAATTTCCCAGCAGGCCCAGGCAGGAAGGGCAGCTGGGGATCCACTCCCTCTTGCTGCGTACAGAGCAAAGCCAGACAAAGAAGGCCACCCTGCCAGCCCTCTGCTCTCTCTGGGCTCCTGGCAAAGGAAAGAGCTGGAAAATCCTTGGCCCCTCATCTGGGGAATGGCACATCAATTACGGATTATTAGATAAGATCTTCATTTTAATATTTCCACCATGTATTATCACCTCTTCCTCTCCCAGGGACTGTGTCTTGGGAGGTATTTAACTGATGTGCAGAAATCTAAATTTAATTTATTATGATCTAACTCACTTTAGAAGCCAAATTACCCCGCACTGGAGAAGGATCAAGTCAATATCCCACTTGGTTTTCTATTTCTCTCCGGCAGGTCTGCGCTCCGTCTCTTTAGTATTCATTCTAGCTTGGGTGCTGGCGATAAATTTAAATTTCCCTCAGAATTAGGTGATAGCTCCTTCAACGCTGTGCTCTAATGGTGGGTATTAATTATGGGAAGTCAGTCCAGAAGGCGTTTGATGGATGGGATGGACATATAACAGAAGGGGAAGGGCAATTCCTCAGAGCAAACGAGGGAGTGTGTGGTTCACTGGGGATGAGCTCTCTTCTCTTTCCATCTCTTTCTCTCTCTATGAGTCCTTTTCATCCCTAGTGTTCAAAAGCTGGGTGCTTGGAAGACAGTTCTGGGGGTCTAGGGTTTCCAGTTACTGGCTTCCTGGAACTGGGAAAAAGGGGCACAGTCTTGATCTCCCCCCGAACAGTTTCAGTCTCACTGAACCTCAGACTCAAGAGAGAACCACCAAGCCCTCCACCATCACTCTCTCCCTCCCCCTCCCCCCCTCCCCCTCCCCCTCTCCCTCTCCCTCTTTCTCACACACACCAGATCTCAGTGGCACACCACACACTACCAGAGCTCTGGGGGTTGCTTCTGCATTTTCCGGGAGAAGCAAAGTTCTGATCATTATTATAATTGCCTGCAAACTCCAACTGTGAAATAAAATGTGATTAACAGAATGGACAGAAGCCTAGCTTTTGTTTCTGGACCAGAGGAAAAAGAATCCATGCAATTTGGACCTTCTATGGAGATTAATTAGCCTCCTAATTAGAGGGAGAGGAAAGTTCCAGGGAAGGATAACTGGGGGAAGGGCTTGGCTCCCCCCCACCTGCCCCTGCTGACAGCAGCTCTCCATCTGGGAAACACCCTATAAACCCCCCACCCCCAAGGTTGAACCAGCAGTTGCTCCATGGAGACAGGCATTTCATATCACAAGCTTCTGGAGTGAAGAGAAGGTCCCCATTCTCCATGGACGTGAGGGTGAGGGGGACAAGCTGCACCCACCCCATTCAGTGCTACATCCTCTGTTGGGTGCTCCAAGGCCAGAGCAGCAAGCTGAGCCCCAGTACAAGAAGTTTTCTGTCCCAGCAGCTCCAGCCCCTGGAGAGCAGGACAGGAAGGAGACAGGTGACCTGGGCTCAGGAGAGAGGGTTTGCTGGATGCACAGAGGCTGCATCGGGGCTGACACTGGGGAGAACATGCACTACTGGAAGAGTTACCCCAAAAGGGCACCCACCAGGAGAGTGTTCAGTGAGATCTGCATATTCTCCAAATCTCCCTGTTGGTTCCTTACAGGCAGAGGATGTGGAGAAGCAGAGCTGATGGAGGTGGGGTGGGGAGGTGGGGCAAAAGGGAATGTGGAGATGGAAAGCTGGAGGAGAGGGTTGATGGAGGTGGGGTGGGATCTGGGGGAGGGGTATGTTGGAGGTGGGGTGGGATCTGGGGGAGGGGGATGATGGAGATGTGCATGAAGGTGAAAAAACTGGGGACGAGGACCCCAGGAGGTGACTGGCTTTCAGGACAGGAGGACACACAATATGGAAGAGTTCTGCAGGGTTCCCATGAGCTGGGCTCCCTCCTAAAGTGTCACTTGTTCCTCTGATAAGGGAACAACCCATAGCCGGTGCCCCAAGCAATCCCAATCCTGGGACATGAGAGGAGTGGAGGTACTGGGATTATACCTCAAAAACGGTTGCCTCTGAACTCCCTCTCACAACATTCACAATTAAAGACGATTCAGAGCCCCACATCCCCTAAGCCCTGCCACTCACACCCCCAAGGTGACATTAGCAAGAAGCTTCTGGCTGCTGTGGAGGACTGTCCCTCCCCCCCTCGCCTCCCTGGTCCTGGCGAGATCTCCTCAGATAGCACGTGCAGCAGCTGCGGGTTTCTGGCTGCTCTGTAACTAGGGTGACATCCAGGTCCCCTCGAGCTCTCCAGAAACTAGGTCAGGGCTGAGCGGAGGTGTGGGCACAGGGAGGATGACTTTGAGATGACTTTAGCTTCAAGGCTTTGGGAGGGGTGCTGGCTGGCTCCACAGAAAGGCACATTCTGGGGGTACAAAGCAGACCCCCATGCTGCATGCCTGCCTGCTGAATCTTGGGGGGGGGCCTAGTCAAGGGCAAAGCCAGCCCTGCAGGAAGATGGAAATTATGAGGGTGCTGGGGGCCTGTGCTAAGTAAGCACTGCCTTCTTCACTCACAGCCCAGCCCCACAGGAGCCCAGGCCTCTCTCCTGGACTGGAAGGAAGGGGTTAAGGAGGCAGCTGCTTTGCAGAGGGGCCCACAGACACACAGGCACACTCTGCTCCAGCCACTTCCTGTCCACCCTACAAAGCCCCGAAGCCTCTTGGCCCCACATGCGGGCCCTGAGCTATCACAGGGGTGTGGAGAGCTAGGGTGAGAGGAAACACCCTCCACAGGGAGTAGATGCCTTTGCATCCAGAGCAGCCTTCTCTGCACCTTTCCAGAACTGGGCTGCTGGCTGCTGGCCCTGAAAGGCTGTGTTCCCAGCCAGCCCAGATTTGCAATTCAGATACTCAGGGAGGAGATTAATCATCTCCACCGCAGCTGTTTGGGTTCATGCTTTACTTCATAAATGCCCTCTCGCCAGGATTCCGTCAGATCCCTTTCCTGGGTGCAGAAAAATTAATTCGGTGGCAAAGAGGACACCCCACCCTGGCCTGCCCATACCCAGCGATAACCCTGGTGGCAATAACAAAAATAGGGAGAAAAACAAAAAACAGAGTCAATCAGACCCTCAGTGTTCTCAAGTCAGTCCTCTCTCCAGCTGCCTATAGACCAGTCTATCTCAGAGGCCTGCCCATCAGGACCCCCTGAATCTGTCTGGAGGTGCCTTTCTCCTGTCCTCCCATCACAAGAGGCTTAGCCCCAGGGTCTCCCTTGTGTAGCTGCCTCTGACCACAGCAGAGAACCTTTCCCAGGGTGTGGAGGACCAGGTAGGTGTTCTCACCCGCAGCAAAGACCTTGCCTTCAGGTCTGCCTGCTTCTGAGAGTGTGGCTGGGGGCAGAGGCAGCCAGCAGGTGGGGGTGCTGGGGATTCTGAGCGGTGAGCACACAGAAAGTAGGTCATCAGTGCTCAGGACTACGATTTTCAAGAGGTTGTTAATGCTTTGTTTATGGGGATTGCTCCAAACGTGACATTTTAATGGCACCATAATTGTGTGATTACAGTGTAGTTGACACCCCTGGAGAGGGAAGGCCACAGAGATCCAGGGACCTGCTGAGTGTGTATGTGTAGGGGGGTTCCCTACATGGGCAGCCCCCCAGTCCTCCCACCCCTCTGGTGGTTTCAGTCCTGCCTGGACTAGGAGGCTTGACAAGCAGGATAAGGGGATCTGCAGTGGGGCCTCCACTCAATGGGGTACTGGGACATGAAGCCCAACCTTGCCCATGGAGAGTCCCGATGCTCGGAGCTGCAGGGGAGGGGAGTGGAGGGCAGTCACTCCAACTTGGCTACCCTGTCATCACTGCTTCCTCCACCCCATGCATACATGCATTTGTTCATTCACTCACTCATTGTTTCTTGCACTCCTGCCATAATCAAAGGCTCACAGAGACTCGGAAGGAAGAGGGCTTGAGGAGGAGGGGCCCACATGGACAACCACCAGCAGAGTCAGGCTGAGGGATGGGGCCCTGGGGTCCAGGAAAGGGTGACTGGGGCTGCTCCTGATAGCAAAAACTAGACCTGAGGATCAAAGGGTGGCCTCAGGGATCACATCCCCTCCCTGTTCCTGCTAGCCTGGCTGTCTTGCAATAATGAAGAACAACCAAGACCGACTATGAGCTTTGCTCTAGGAGTTTTGAGATTCCATGATCCTGGATGGGGAAAGATCTGGGGGGCAATTAACAGCCACCTGACTGCCCCCCACCCTGTCCAGCTCCTGACTGTCCAGCCCCCCTCCCTCTGACCTAAGAGGTGAGTCCCCATGGGGGCCGGGAGGCTGGCTTGAGTCAAAGCACTAACTGTCCTCTCACTGTCTCCTCCCCTCCCGCCCCCACCAACATGTGAAAGACATGGAGCCTGGGGTTCTGATTTGGAACTTAGTACCTAAGAGCTCCTGTGTACCCAGATGAAAAACACACACAACCTCTGCCCCCCCCCCATCCACCCTTGCCTGGCAAGGCCCTGCAGCTGCAGAGACATGGGCAAAGGTAGGACCCCCAGACCCCAGAGTCTACCTCTTGGAGGAGCCAGTCAAGCTCAGAGTCTGGGTGAGGGGTCAAGAGCAGGTGAGTGGGTCAGGCAAGATGGAAAGAAAGGTCTTGTCATCCAGGGGAGAGGGAGAGAGGGAGGGAGAGAGAGAGAGAGAGGAAGCAGGACATACAGTCTGGCAGGACATTTATCAACCCCACACATGCAAAGCCTGAAGCCCAGCCAGAGGGAAACAGGACCCCGGGGGGGGGGGAGGGGAGGATGGAACCAGCCCATAAGAGCTTCTTAGCTGTGAGGGGAGGAAAGGAAAGTGACAGCAGGGGAGACAGAGGCAGCA
This sequence comes from Erinaceus europaeus, assembly GCF_950295315.1. Lineage (NCBI taxonomy): Eukaryota > Metazoa > Chordata > Mammalia > Eulipotyphla > Erinaceidae > Erinaceus > Erinaceus europaeus. Next base: position 21,288,113 of record NC_080164.1, read on the forward strand.
GGTGACAAAGGGAGAACACAGAACCGCAAAACATTTGTCCCCCTTGCCACCTGAGTTTCAGCAATCTGAGTTTTTCAGACCGAAAGAGACTAGAAAATGAAGGGGGAAGAGCGCACAGCAGCGAAGCTTCCTCCAGTGTTGTGGAGGCCAGGTTTGAACCCGTACTATGCACTTGGCAAAGCACGGCACTGCCCAGGGGAGCTATTTAGAAACACTTTCTTTTTGTTTTTGTTTTGTTTTTGAGGGGGGAGGCTTGTCAGGACTTCAGTGCCAGAGTCTCATGCCTGAGTGATTCCATTACCCCATTACCTGGATGACTCTTATCTTCCTTTTTAATTTGAGAGAGAAAGAGAGAGAGAGAGAAACAGAGAAAGAGAGAGACCACAGCACCTGGTACACATGGTGTTGCAATTTAACTGACTGCCAGGTTTTGAACCCTGGTTCGCATGCATGGGAAATTATGGGCTCTACTGGGTGACCCATATTCAATCCCCAAAACACTTTTGAGAACCCACAAACCACACAGAAACCCGGAGCACAGAGCAGACACCGCAGTAAACCTAGTTACAGACACCAGATGAGGGTGACTAAACCTGGCTGCCACCCACTGCAGGGGGACCTGGGGCAGGTCACTGTCACCACACAGGAGAGTGACTGATGTTACTACAACTCCCTCCCAGAGAAAAGACAGACTTGGGGAAATAACCAGATGCCTCAGCTGCAGAAAACGAGTGAACAAGAAGCAGAGACAAGATGAAACACTCCCCCCCCCCATAAAAGCTCTTGAAATTAGTGAATCTACACATCCAAAAAGCATGCAGAATCTCACTCAAATGTTTCTTTTCAATATGCCAGAGGGAAGCAATTGTTTTAGGGCCAGGAGATGATAATCCAGGAGTGGGGAGACAGCACAGGGGCAGCATGTAGGACTCACACAGAATAAGTCCCAGGTTCGAATCTCAGAGCTGAGCGGTTCTCTGCTTAGATTAAATACAGATGATTTGACAAAAGGTGACAGGCATCAAGGTGAAGAACATCCTACCCCCACCCCCCGCCCCTTGAAGAAGAAACAGGGATATCATGATTCCCAACAGCCATGCAGAGAAGGCTCACAGCTTGTTGGCAGCGTTCTCGGCAAAAGCTCACGAACTCAGTCTAATCAGGAGTGAACATCGGCCAAATGCAATTGCCAGGCCCCCTACACAGTTCCCCACCACCAGTGGGTCAAACACCTCATCACAGACCCCTGCAAGCGTCAACCTGGCTTTGATCTAGCACGTTATGATTGGGCCCTCCTCAATTGCTATCGAACAGGCCATGGCCGGTGCGCCGCTATGTTCCACCGCTGGGGAGCCAGAGATGACCCGAACTGCCCCTGCGGCTCCAGACAGACTATGACCCACATAGTCAACGACTGCCACCTCTCCAGATTCAAAGGAGGTCTCGAAACTTTACATCAGGCTCAACCTGACGCTGTTAACTGGCTACGGAAGAAGGGCAAACGCTAAAAGAAGAAGTGGGTCTTCTTCAGTGAAAAGGTCACACAAAGACAAAGGCAGAAACAACCCCATCTGGGAAGTCACCAGCTCCTGGACCTGATAAAGAAAGAATGAAATGCAGCAGGGACCAGGGATTGAATGCCAGAAGAGGCAAAAGGCATCTGTGGAAAACCTGGCCATGTCTTCAAGTTGGTTTCTGTAATGGCATGTTCAGCACCAGCCCTAAGCCAGAGCTAACCTCTAAGTCCTGGCTAAACATACCCCAGGATGGTTGTGACTGGGGGAAGAGGGGAGTGTGTGTGTGTGTGTGTGTGTGTGTGTGTGTGTGTGTGTGTGTGTGTAAAACTGATAGTATGTGGAATGTAAGTGTGTGTGGGGGTCTGTGTGAGTATATGTGTGTGTAGTATGTCTTTGAGTGTCGTGAGTGTATGGTCTTTGTGTATACGGTTTATGTGTATAAGTGGTCTGTGTATCACTATGTATGCTCTCTCTGTGTGAGTGTGTATGTGGCTGTGTGTGAGTATGTGTGAGGTGTGTCTCTGTGTGGTGTGCTATCTGTGTCACTGTGTAAGTGTATGGTCTGTGTGTGGGTGTGTGAGTGTGTGGGTGTGAGTGGTGTCTGTGCTGTGTGTGTTCAAGGTATGTCTGTGAATGATGTATTATATGTGTGTGTGTGTGTGTGTGTGTGTGTGTGTGTGTGTGTGTGTGTGTGTGTGATTGCATTGTCTGCATGGGGGCATGAGTGTGTGTGAGTGTGTGTATGTGGTCTGTGTGTGAGGTGAGTCTGTGTGTGATCTATTGTCTGTGAGTAGGTAAATGTGGGGCTTTAGTGGTGTGTGTGGTATGTGTGGTTTGCATGTGTGGGTGCATATGTGTGTGGTGTGGGTAGGTTTTACAGTCTGGAAGCAGTGAGTAAATACAGGTCCTTTAGTTAGAGGGCAGGGGGGTCAAAGGACAGCTGGGACAGTCTGGATTTCACCCCTGCCCCCCAGGGACCCAGGTTCTGGGCCAGATGGATAAGCAGGTCTAAGCCTGGAACCTTCCTCCCTGGGAGACTGAGAGAGGGAAGCTAGGAAAGGGGCAGTAACCTCACCACATACAGGACTTCACTAAGCCCATGGTCTTACTTCTCAGTCCCACAGAGCTGCTTCCCCCCAGCTCCCCGAAACCCCAGATTCTGCTGCACGGGTGTGATGGAAAGGGTGAGGAAGGGCACTGGAGAAATGACAGGAAGCAGCTGTAAGGAGCAGAGTGGAGGGCAGGGGGAGGGGCAGGTAGGAGGGAGCAGCTTCTGTGCCTGAACCCTCACTGCTGCCAAGACTAATGATTTAATGTGCTTTCAGAAGGTGGGGTAAGCAGGGGTGGGCAGGCTGGGGCACAGTGACAAGGACCAAATTATAGTGTCCCTGAAGGCCAGGCAGGGCCACTCAGTTCCTGCCCACGGCCAAGGTCAGCTACTCAGTTTCCCAGCCAGGAGACCTTAATGGGAACAGAGGGCCTGAGGGGCAGGGAGCCAGAAAGGAGAGGGTGAGGTTTGCACTCAGGATAAGGGGGGAGGGGGGAGAATCCTCATTCGACAAGGAGTGGGGGAGTCTTTTCATAAGGTCATAGAGTGTGGGCGCCTCCCCAATAAGACAGGGAGTGGGGGTGTCTCCCCATAAGACAAGGTCTCCCTTGGTCAGGAGCTGAGTGGCCACCCCTGGCCCTTGGGGGCAGGCTAATTTGGTTCTTGTCTTGGTTCTTGTTGCTGTGCTCCAGCCCCGCCCCCCACTCCTGCTCACCCCACCTTTTAACATGGCATTAAATCATTATCCTTGGCAGCAAGGGTTCAGGAGCAAGGACAGGGAGTGGGGGCATCTCCCTATAAGGGCAGAGAGTGGGGAACAGTCCCCCTAAAAAGGACAGAGATGGGGCTGTCTCCCCATAAAGGCAGAGAGTGACAGTAGAGCCGGCCTCCATAAGGGGAAAAGCACAGAGGAGGCCCCTCTTCACAGGCCTGGACCCCAGCTCTGCAGGAAGGCAACTGCCTCTTGTACTCCAGTTGCAGAGTCTGCAGCCCACCCCCTGCACGCCCCCACAGAGACCTGAGGCAGAGGCCCCTTGCCAGGAGGGAGTTCTGGACAGTGCTCAGGAATGACCAAGCAGTGTCCAGCGATGGTGATAGAGAGCCACATAATTCCCTTGACTCAGGGCTGGGAGCTAGCTTGCTCTGTAAGAGGAGGTCCTAGGTTCAACACTAAAGACAGCACAGGGAGCTCCACGGATGGTGGAGCAAAATTATAGTGCCGTCTACTGGTCCTTCCCTCCTCTGTCAGTTTAGCAAAGAAAAATACACACACACACACACACACACACACACACACACACACACACACACACACACACACACACACACACACGGTGCGCAGGAGATAGCACTGTGGGTAAGCCAGAGGTGAGCAATGCTGTGGTTAAAATATAAACAAGCAGATGAGCACGGCCTTGACCCAGGAGTCCATTCAGAGCATCACAGGTGCTCCAGGTCCTGAGTCCACTCTCCCATGTTGCATCAACATAAACAGATCAATTTGCACAGAACCTGGCCTGAGAGGTGGCACAGTGACTCAGCACAGGACCCAAGGTGCAGAGGCTCAAACCCAGAGGCAGAGGCACCGTAAGCCATGAACTTAACACTGTCCTGTGTGTTGATGGTTTCCTGAGAACAGAGGGGTTCAGAAAGCAGCAAGGGATATCCTGTCACCCCTTTGTCTGAATCCCCCTCCCACAAAACTGTTAGACATTCGGAGGGGAGATCATGGTTCTGCAAACAACTCTCACGCTTGAGGCTCTGAGGTCCCTAGTTCAATCCCCAGCACCATCTGCAGGTGCTTTTCTTTTTTAAGGGGGGTGTGGGGGATAGAGCAGCAGGTTAAGCGCACATGGCATGAAGTGCAAGGACCAGCATAAGGATCCAGGTTTGAGCCCCCGGCTTCCCACCTGCAGGGGGGTTGTTTCACTGGCGGTGAAGCAGGCCTGCAGGTGTCTGTCTTTCTCTCCCCCTCTCTGTCTTCCCCTCCTCTTTCCATTTCTCTCTGTCCTATCCAACAACAACAGCAATGACAATAATAACAACAACAAGAGTAATAACAAGGGCAACAAAATGGGAAAAATGGCCTCCAGGAGCTGTGGATTCATAGTGCAGGCACCGAGCCCCAGCAATAACCCTGGAGGCAATTTTTTTAAACAAAGAGGGGGGACTTGGGAGCAGGGTGGTGGCGCACTAAGTTGTGCGCACATGTTACAATGTACAAGGACCCGGATTCCAGCCCACAGTCCCCACCTGCAGGGGAAAGCTTTGCAAGTGGTGAAGCAGGGCTGCAGGTGTCTCTCTGCCTCCCTCTCACCCCCTTCCTCTTGATTTCTGGCTTTCTCTATCCAATAAATAAAGATAATAAAAAATTATAAAGGGCTTGTAAAATTAAATAATAAAATATTTTATGAGGGTTGTGGCACATTTGGGGGGACTCTTATACATCAGGAAGCAGCTGAGGGAGGGGGCTCTGACACACCAGGGGTCAGCTGAGGGATCACATGTCACACACCAGTGGCCACCTATAAGGGAGGGCTCTGACACACCAGTGCCAACTGTGGGGGGGGAGCCTCTGACACACCAGGGCCAGCTGAGGGGAATCTCTGACACACCAGGACCAGCTGAGGGGAAGTCTGACACATTAGGGTGAAGTTGGGAGGGCTGGGGACTCAGTGGTGGAGCCCACACCTCCCATGTGGGAGGCCCTGAGTTCCAACCCCACAGCAAACACAAAGCACAGTCAGTACTGCTGAGTAACCCAGGACTGATACTCAGTGGTCCACCAGCTAGGAGGCTCGAATGGAGGGAATGGGGAAGCCACATGTTCTGACTCTGAGGCCCAGGGGACGTCAGACACAGGTCCCCCAGCCCGAGGACTCCACCTAGTGCACACAGCTCCCCAGACAAAGGGGTCCCGGGCCAGAGCAGCCAGCCCTGGCAAACTCAGGAAAGGGCACTGTCCCCAGGGTCACCCCGTGGTCTCCCAGGCACCCATTCAGGACTGGGGGCCAGGTTAACCTGCCCACAGCATGTACTTGCTCATGATGCCACAGGTCCCCCTCTGCAGTCAGACAGGTGTCACCATGAAGCCCATGCTATGCGTCCAGGTAGGACACATGTCTCTGAGCACCAGAACTCTCCACCAGGTGGCTTTGAGACTGCCAGTGTTGCCTGGGAGAAGACATTTGGTGTGGACCAGGTGTGTGCATATCTGTGCACATGGGTGTCCAAGTGCATGTGTGCTTTGTGTGCACACATGTGCATGGCACCAATTGTGGACAAAGATGCTCCAGTGAGTTCATATGTGTGTATAAATGTGCATACTTGTGTCTGCATGCGCTTGTGTGTACATATGTGCATGTCTATGCATGTCATGCAAATGTGTGGGGATGTCTCTTTGTAGTATGTGTGTGTCTCTGTGGTATGTACATGTCTGTGTATGGTGTGTGTATGATTATGTGTGGCCTGCACATGTGTGTGAGCTGGGGCAGGACAGCTGTGACAGCAGCAGGTGAAGGTTCTCCAAAGCCAGAGATCAATGCTGGGGACTTGGGCCCATTCTCAGTGTTCTCAGTGCTGTGTTCTTGGGGGTGGGGGAGCCTCCTCAGCCTCAGCCTCACTGGTACACACCTCACCTCCTGCTCAGGCTGCCCAGGGAGTTGAGACAGCCTCTTAGAGGGACAGATGTGAGTCAGATCTTCCACAGTCAGCCTTCCCTTCCTAAGGCTCCCAGACTGCGACTATTACCTATCTCGAAGCCTGTGGTTCCCCTGCCCTGGGGACACAGAGATAGAAGCTGCTACTTGTCCCTGTGCTTCAGTCATCTCCCAGCACCTCACCTTGGTGTCAGCTCAGCACCCTTGGGCCCTCTGGAGCAGCTTCCCTGGCCTGAAGGTACCACCCACACCCTGGCTTCAGGATAGCTGTCCACAGCCAGGCCCAGCGCCTGAGCCTCCTCCTGTCCGTGAGAGAGAGAGCCACCGCCCTCTGCAATGTCCCCAGCCACTCCCACACAGCAGTTAGGGCCAGAAATATAGCTCCCCCGGTATAAATATGCAAAGCCTGGGAGGCAGAGGCTGCGGGATGGAGCTGGATTATTTACGAGCCTCTGACACTCGTTCTGGGGCTTTATTTGCTTAATGAATGGCCAGGGCCAGCCATCAGCCCTGGGATTTATTTGTCACCGAGAGCAGGAGACACTGGGATGTGGAGATGTAAAAATGACAGATTCTCTGGCTCAGCCAAGGTGGTATTTCACTGTAGGATGCCCGGTAGTGGAGGCCAGGTGAGGAGCAGCAGAAGGATGGACTGAGCAGGGCACTCGCAGCAGAGGGAGCACACTGTCATTCTCAAATGCTTTGCATGATCCAGGATACTCCCCCACCCAGAACCAACTATCATGGGTCCCAGGGCAGAGGAAGGGTAGGACCTGGAGGCTTGAATTTGGGTCTCTGCAAGGCTGACACTCTCTACCAGTGTGACCTTGACAGAGTCTCCTCAGCTGCTGGACCAGGTCTGGTACTTGGAAAATGAAAGGTGACGGGGCTGGGCCGTGGCACACCCAGTTAAGCGCACATAGTACTAAGCACAAAGACCCCCGCAAGGATCTGGGTTTGAGCCCCTGGCTCTCTACCTGTAAAACAGATGTTTCTCAAGTGGTAAAAGCAGGTCTACAGGTGTCTCCCTCTCTATCTCCCCCTCCTCTCTCAATTTCTCTCTGTCTTATGCAGTAAAATGGAAAAAATGGCCTCCAGGAGCAGTGGATTCATAGTGCTGGCACTGAGTACCAGTGATGATCCTGGAGGAAAGAAAAGAAAAACAGGAAGAAAAAAAAAAAGGAAAGGAAAGGGAAGGAAAGGAAAGAAAAGGAAAGAAGAGGAAAGGAAAGGAAGAATGACACAGCTCTAACTTACATGACTCTTATACCAAGAAGAGAAATTGGGACTAGCCAACCTGCCTGGATAGTCTAATCTCCTCTGTTAAATTTCTCTTGCTTAAAATACCTGCAGTAGCTGTGTGTGTGTGTGTGTGTGTGTTCGAGTGTGCGTGTATTTTGGGGGGTGGGGTCAGGGAATAAACTTGGGGCCTCAGGCATGTGTGATACTATTGATCAGCCTCCCTGGAACCAATATTTTTATTCTTCAGTTGAGGGTGAGGTGGGGGTTGGGGTGGGGAGAGACACCATAGCACTGCACCATCATCCTTGGAGCTCTCCCTGTGCTGTCCATGGTGCTCCCCAGTGGTGCTGGGAAGGGAACCATGGCCTCATTTATGTGTGAAGAGGAGGGACATCAGAGCACTCCTCCACCATCCCTGGAGCTCCCCCAGTTCCATTATGGTGCTCCTATGTGGTGTCAGGGCATGAACTTCTGTCTTCAGACATGGTAAAGGGGTGTACTCTGCCTGGGGAGCCATCTCCTGGGCCATAGGTGGCCCCTGACACGATGGGTCTGATACATACACTGTGCCACACCTCACCACACACACACCCATAGGGTTGCTCCTGAACCTCCAACATCAGCTCCCCCATCCCACCTCAGAATGTCTCAACCTCCCCAACCACCTGTTCCCCACATAGATCAAATCACCTGGTGCCACTTCTGTGCAGCCCCCTCAGGCAGGAGGCTCACTCTCCCCTTGAGTCACTCCCTGCTCTGTCCACTTGGTGGCAAAATCTGGAGTTTCAATCTATGACTCCCCCCTCAGTGCCATGGGGGAGTCACAGGCCACTGACCTCCTTCCTTGTTGGAGTCAGGGCAGTGAGTGAGAAACTGGGGTCGGCGTGGGGGGAGTGGCAATAAGAGTGCAGTTGCAGGCACTAGGATGGCAGCACAGAGCTGCAGGCAGGTCCCAAGAGAGACAAGAGGTCCTGAGAAGCAGACAGAGCAGGCAGTCAGGGCAACAGATGTCACTCTTGCTCTCTTCACTTTTCCAGAACTTTTCAAGGTAGGAAGCTTCACAGGTTAAGCAATGATGCAAGCAACCTAGAACTCCACAAGCGAGGGCCAGAGGTGGCTCTACAGCCCTTTCTTGTGTGTGTGTGTGTGTGTGTGAGAGAGAGAGAGAGAGAGAGAGAGAGAGAGGGAGAGAGAGAGAGATGTTCCCCACATCCATCCAGCCCCAGTCCCTTCTTCCTGCACAGGAGGCTCTGGCCCTGCTGAGGGGTGTGGGCAGTGCTGGGAGCTAAGGTGCCACCTATACTGGGACCCAGGAGGCCCTGCCTGGGCTGTACTTTGCTTAACATCTTACAGGGGGTGAGGAAGGGGGAGGCAGGCTACCCCTTCATCCTGCAGCGCCACTGTGAGGGGCTAAGACACAGCCCTGCTCAAGACTAGTGCCTCTGTGAGCAAGGAGCAACCCCAGGCCAGGGGTGAATTAAGCTGGAAGAACTTAATTCACTTAATTAAGAACTTAATTAAGCAGAAAATGAACTCTCGGGGTTTGGGGTGGGGGTGGCATCTCTGATCTGCTGGTCATTTTCCTCTTGCTCCCAGAGTCCAGGGTTCCCACCCATCTGTCATATGGGCCATGTCTCTTCTTACAACAGCCAAGGAAGGCAGTTGAGGCAGAGCTGGGTGGGAGGGCTCCCTCGAGATAAAATGGAACAGGAAGAGCCTTAGAAATAAAATTTACCAATTCACCATTCAAGAATGAACTCAGGAAACTTTAGAAAGGCAGGAAGCAAGACAATTTATCTGACCCAGCTTGGGTCCACCATGTTGGCACACACCAGCTAGAGACCATAGCCAAGTACCTATTCCCTGTAGTAAGTTTGAAACTGCCCTGCTCTCCACAGATTGGAGACACAGATTCACAGTCCCATCACGACTGACTAAGAGAAGAGGGGGAGGGTAGTGCTTAGTTGGTTGGAGGTAGGAAAAAATTGCTTTTCTGGTTAGGTTCCTGGTTGAGCAGTGGTCCTATTCACATAGTCGTGTGAGATACTTTAGCAGATGGGTATCAGATAAGCAGTTTAATTGTTCTTATAGTGACTGTCAGAAAGTTCCAGGTAGGAAAATTTTATTCTTGGAAGGCACCTTGGGGTGTGTGTGTGTGTGTGAAGCATTAAGATACTATTTACTTTTGGGATAGAGACAGCCAGAAATCAAGTGGAGAGGGGGAGATAGAGAGGGAGAGAGACAGGGAGACAACTGCAGCCTTGCTTCATCACTCGCAAAGCTTTCCCTCTGCAGGTGGGGACCAGGGACTTGAACTTGGGTCCTTGAACATTGTAACATGTATGCCCAACCAGGTAAGCCACCACTTGTTCCTGATAATACATGTCTTATTTTAAATATATATAAAGAAACAATCTTTATTTCTTACATAGGGACACTGGATTCCAGAGAAAGAGCCATATAATGAAGTCAAAATCGCCCCCAGAACCAGGTCCTCTGGAACTGGCAGCTTGTCCTGATGCCGGTGGCTGGCCTTGGCCCTCCCTCCACAGGAAGACTCTGACCAGCTGCTCCGTATCACAGACAGGCCTCCCCTTTTCTCTTTCACATCCAGGAGCGACCTGAAAACTGGGAGAATCCTGTTTCTAGCCCTTTCCCCACGCCTAACCCATGACTTTCCTATGTCTCCCTTGTTCCTGTGTCTGAAAACTTTGCTGGCTCTGTTTCTCTCTGGAATTTGTTTTTTTTTTCTCTCTCCTTTAATTTTTATTTATAAAAAGGAAACACTAACAAAACCATGTGATAAGAGGGGTACAACTCCACACAATTCCCACCACCAGAACTCCGTATTCCATTCCCTCCCCTGATAGCTTTCCTATCCTTTATCCCTCTGTGAGTATGGACTCAAGGTTATTATGGGGTACAGAAGATAGAAGGTCTGGCTTCTGTAATTGCTTCCCTACTGAACAAGGGTGTTGGCAGGTCGATCCATACTCCCAGTCTGCCCCTGTCTTTCCCTAGTGGGGCAGAGCTCTGGGGAAGCGAGGCTTCAGGACACATTAATGGGGTCATCTGCCCAGGGAAGTCCGGTTGGCATCGTGGTGGCCTAGTAATGAGGCTGAAGGGTTGACATTCTCTCCGGAACTTGTAACCGCCTGCTCCACACTGCCATCCAGATGTTCCCACAACTGAAAAGGACCAGCAGGAGCTCAACTCACAGAGAGAAACAGCTGAGAGCTCACAAGAAACCTTGGTGTCTGTTTTTATACCCATGTAAGCCTCCTTCAAGTCATGAAGTCCATGCCCAGCAAAGGTGGCTGCCCTCTTCACTGCACAGAGAGCTGGGAGGGGTGGGAGAGCTGCCCCAGATGACATGGCAAATGGTGGAGCCAGGACTGAAAGGGCTTTCTTCTCTTAGTCAGATTAAAGGTGCAAACATCCATCACATCACAAGAAGGTTCTTTCCCTTCCTAACCCCTTTTCAAGGAAACCAGACTGGACTCAACCATAGACTTTTGCCCCTGAGTTACTGGGGGTAGCTTCTTGTTTCTGTTTTTATTTACTTTTTTTTTTTTAATTACCAGTGTTATCCTTAGACTCAGTGCTGGAACAACGAATCCACCGTTCCAGGTGGCCATTCCCCACCCTTTTTTTTTCTTCTATTTTTATTAGACAGTACAGACAGAAATTGAGAGTGGAGGAGGAGAAAGAAAAGGAGAGATTAAATTAGATTGCTGTAGACCTGCTTCACTGCTTGTGAAGTGTCCACCCTGCTGGTGGGGACTGGCCTAGGGTTTGAACCTGATTCTTGTGTGCTGGTGCACTCAGTTGAATCCAGTCTTCCCAGGAGCATGGCTGGCCAGTCATCAAAGCCTCCTGCCAGTGTCTTTAGCCTTCTTTTTTCTAGTGACCGTTTCTCTTTTCTCTGGATGATTTATTTCTTCCCTAATCCTTATTAATCCTCTCCCTCCTGTTTGACCTGCTTGTGTGGATGTCCAGGATGAAAGTGTAGAGTATTGATTCTCCCTCTTCCTTTTGAAGACAGACGTGTACTGCTGTAAATTTCCCTCTGAGCAATAATTTAGGAGCAGCTCGTAAATTTCGGTGTGTCTAGTGTGTTTCTGTTTTCAGGCTCCTCCTCAAAGCATTCTTGGTCTCCATGATTTCCTCTGTCAGCCTCTGGTTCTAGAACATGGTGCTGTTCATTCGTCAACGCCCGTTCATTCGTCAACTTCCCAAAGTTAACTTTGTTATTGATCTCCACCTTTACTCTACTGGAGCTGAAGAAAGTCTTTTGTGTGTGGTTTTAGTCCTTTCAGATTTAGGAGGGGGACTCTGGGGCCCAAGACACTGTCCCTCCTGAGGGACACTGTGCCCACTCAAGAAGAAGGCGTGCTTTGTTGCTCCTGGGGGTGGAGCACCCCTTCTGCAGAAGTCACATCCAGTCAGTGTTCTTCTAACTCCCTGTGGGTCATTTCCTAAGTTTTCTCATCTGTTTTCTGAAAGTGTCAAAACCTTCCATTGTTATTGCTGAATTTTTAATTTTCCCCTTTTTAATTTTTTATTATTATTTATTTTCCCTTTTGTTGCCCTTGTATTTTATTGTTTTAGTTATTATTGTTGTTGTTATTGTCATTGTTGTTGGACAGGACAGAGAGAAGTGGAGAGAGGAGGGGGAAGACAGAGAGGGGAAGAGAAAGAGAGACACCTGCAGACCTGCTTCACCACTTGTGAAACGACCCTGCAGGTGGGGAGCCGGGGTCTCGAACCAGGATCCTTCTGCTGGCCCTTGTGCTTCGTGCCACGTGCACTTAACCCACTGCACTACCACCCAACCCCCAAATTTCCCCCTTTGATTCTGTTAGCTTTGTGCATTTGGAACTTTGCTCTTAGCTTACTATATGTTCATGCTTATTTCCTCTTCCTGATAAAATGACCTTTTTGTCACCACACACTGTTTTCCTTGGTTTATACAAGTACTTTTATTCTAAAGTCTACAATATCTAATACTTATATGGCCCTTTAAAAATTTATTAGTGATTTAATATTGATAAATGACAAGATAATAGGGGTGCAATTCCGCACCATTTCCGCAACCAGAGTTCTGTATTCCCAGTTCCTCCATTGTAAGCTACAGCAGTTCTCCCAAGGTTGCAGATATGGGTAAACTATTATTTCTACATCAGTCTTTATTTGTATATACTTGCCCATTTTTTATATATGACCCCATCTTCTCTTCCAAGTCACACATACACCTATTCCTATTTCCACATGTTCCTCCCTTTTTTCACTTCTTTCTCCAGGTCCTGAGTTCAGAGCCCCCTGGTTATCTTCCCCCTATCATTTATCCCCCACTGGGAGTATGGACCAAAATTCTTCTTGGCGTGCAGAAGGTAGCAATCAGCTTCTGTAATTGCGTCTCCGCTGGACATGGGTGTTGGCAGGTCAATCCATACTCCCAGAACGGCCCTTTATTTTAGTCACTATTTGCATGATACAGCTTGAATCATCCTTTTGCCTTCAATCTATTTGTGTCTTTGAATCTAAAACATGCCACCCTCCGAGCATTCAGCTGAATGATGTACTCTTTCAAAGCTTTCTTGCCAATCTCTGTTTTTTTTTATTGACATGTTTAGTCCATTTAATTTTAATGTGATTCATGATGAGGTAGGATTTATGTCTGCCATTTTGCTATTTGTTTTCTACGTCTTGAGTCTTTTGTCCCTCTATTTCTCCATCACTGCCTTCTTTTTATGTTAATGGATATTTTTCAAGTGTACGATTTTTATTCCCTTACTCTTAAGTTTTGTTAAGTTATTTTCTTAGTGGGTTCCCTAGAGATTACAATTAACGTCTTAATTTATAACAATCTCATTCTTTACGCTGGTATTGCCACACAAATTGCATCTCTATGCACTGCAAGTCTATCAACACCCTTTTGTAATTATTGCTTTGCATAGTTGTCTTCTAAATCAGATGGGGAGAGCACAGATAAAGATGCATCTTCACTGAAGCAGTTTTCACCACCCCTCTTCATTTCTTTGTGTATCTTGGAGCTCCTGTCCAGCATGCTCATTCCAGCCTGAAAGATTTCTCAGAGTTGTTCTCGCAGGGCAAGCCTGAGCCACAACTTCCCTGGAGCTTTGTCTACTGGAGACAATGTCTTCATTCCTCCTTTACTTCTTAAGGACAGTCATTAATGTCAAATACCTGGCCGACAGTCTTTGTCTTCCAGCCCTTTGAACACTCCTTACCACTGGCTTCTGGATGCCCTGATCTCTGCGGGGAGGTCAGCTGTTGATCAAATCGACTTCCTTGGTCAGTGACAAGTTGGTGGCGAGTTGCTTCTCTCTTGCTGCTTTCGAGAATTCTCTTTCTACAGCTTGACAGGATTTCTACAGGACTGCTTTGAGTTTATTCTAGTGGGAATTTATTAAGTGGGCTGGGGGAGCACAGTTAGAAATCAGCCCAGGGGAGAAGTCAAAATGATTCAGAGGTTGGCTGGCAGCTAAAGAAACAGGACCTAGGGGCAGTGGTTCCCCAAGTCACAGGTACCCCTGAGAGAGAGACTTGGAGAAGGGAAGATGGCAGGTCTTAGGGCAAACAATACACATTTCCTTCAGCAACGTTTTCAGGGGGTGTTTCACCTCCTCTGTTCATTTTACTCCTGAGTCTTCCATCCCATTTCTTTTACAGAACAAGGAAGAGGTGGGCTGGGGAGAGACAGCACAGTGGTGACACACAGGAATTGCATTTCAGAGGTTCCAGGTTCCATCTTCAGCAGCACCAAAGCCAGATGGGCTCTCAGGGAAGCTCCAGGCTCATTCTGGTCCCCTCAGAGGGGGCAAGTTTGATGTTGATATCATTCCCAGCGCTTGGGTTTGGAAGCACTGCAGAGCAGAGATGGGTGGAAACAGGATAAATTAGGGCACCTGGAAGCTCACTGCTCTTCCTGGGGCTCACCCAGGTTGCTTAGGGAGAAGAATGCACCTTGGGTTGTCGCACACCTTTGCTAGTTTCTAGGATTCAGGAAATCATCACCAAGAAGCCTGATACTTTTCCTTCAGCATTCCCACTGTCTCTGTAGAAGGACAGCTTTGGATGATGACTGCACTGCCATTCTGCATGTGTCGGTCTCCGTGGCTGCGATTTCAATCGTGATGAAGAGAAGGCCTGATTGGTCAGCTTCCCATTCTCATGGACATGTCACAGGAGTCTTTCTTATTGTCACCTTGCTCTGAAAGAAGGCTGCAGAATTCCCCACCCCCAGGGTTCTGTAACTGTACACCCGCCCCTGTTCCCTCTACCTGACACCCCAGGGAACAGGAATGCCACTTTCTCTCTACCCTGAGTCAGGCTTTCAATGCCTCCCATCAGTGAGGCCATTCATTTGCTTTCTGTCTTTTTGTGATGGCTGACGTCACTCAGCATAACGTCCTCGAGGTTCATCCGTATGGAGAGCAGAGCACCTGCTGAAATTCCCAACTCAGTTCTGCTTCTTTTCATTTCTTTCTACGATGGATGTTCTCGGAATGGAAGTGTTTCACCTCCTCTGTTCACTTTGCTCCTAAGTGTTTCATCCTTTTGGCTGTGACTGTAAACAGAACTATTTTCTTAATTCCCTCTTCACTGTAGCTGTTGTTCAAGTACAAGCACAGGAGCCGTGTGTGTGTGTGTGTGTGTGTGTGTGTGTGTGTGTGTGTGTGTGTGTGCGCGTGTGTGCGTGCGTGTATGTGTGTGTGTGTGCGTGTATGTGTGTGTGTGCGCGTGTATGTGTGTGTGTTCACGCATGCTGCATCTATGGTCTGTGGCTTTGCCAGATTCATTTGAGAGTCTGACTTAGCTGATTCCCTTGGGATGTGTCATGCCCAATAGGATTCTTTTCCTATGATTTCTCTGCCTGAGATGCACAAGCCTTACTAACAACCAGCAAAAATCAATGCCAACATTTCCCAGGATAGAAAAATAGTTCATTGGGTGGGGTGTGTGTATCTTGTCATGATTGCATCCCAGGTTTGAGCCCCAGTACCACAAAGGAGGACTCTGGCACTGGGGGAAGCTCCATACCAGTTCCTCAAATGAAGAAAAATCAGACCAGGAGCAGTGAAACCATATATGTGTGAGCCCACAACATTGCAGAAAATGAACAAATAATAAAGATAAAGTAAATGACATCTTCTCAGCAGTTCTTAGTACATTTTTATTCCCAAGAAAGGGTGATAATAAATAATAGGGATGAAGTGATGTGAGCAGTTACACACTCTCCAGACCCCAGCCTCAGGCTTCTTTCTGTCAGGCTTGCCACTCCCATCCACTGCCCTGAGAGCACCAAACCCCCCCCCCAACACCCCCAGACCACTGACAGAGCCCAGAGCTATGTGCTCAGACCAGTCTCGGAGGAAAAAGCTGCCTCCTCAAGCTGTCCACCTTTCCTGAAGCACAGGGCAGAAGCCTAGCAGAGGACCTTACATCAGACACAGACAGAAAAGCACAGTACAGTCAGAGCCTGGGGCAAGCTCAGTGGCCAAGCCCAGGACAGACATAGAGCCAGACCCAGAGGCTCTGCAGGATGGAAGAGGCCAGGCTAGGGCCAAGCACCAGCAACTTCCTGCCACTCCAGGGTACCTCCAGCAAACGCTCTGTTGATGGGGTGTCACAGACACCAATGACATCTGCCCCACTGGGTGACTGAACAGGAAATGACAGAAGAGGAAAGAGGACCAGCGACCATGCACAAGAGCCCTGTGTGCAGAGTGGAGACAGAGCATAGGACTTGAAGGCATGAGGTCCTGAGTTTAATCCCTGCCACCACACATGCCAAAGCAATGTTCTGGCTTTGAATCTCAATCTCTCTCAATATCTCTCTCTCCCCCTCCCTCCTTCCCCCTCCCTATCTCTCTAAGGAGTTTACAAAAGAGAATTTTATTTTAGAGCCAAGTTGTTGGGGGGAAAATGCCATTCTGGAGAACCTGATCGTTTTCCTCCTCTGGTAACAGGGTTATGAAACCACAGCTCTCTTTTCCGTTTGACTTTTGGAAGCACTGGCTGAGTAAGAAGCCTGATGCCAAGAATCAAGGTACTGAAGCACAGAGTTCCTTCCAATAGTCTAATGTTTTTACTGGTTTTTCCTTCTTTTTCCTTCTCCACCTCTTCCTAGTCTTTTATTTTTGCTGGTTCTTCTGCCTCTTTCTCCTCCTCCTCCAGCATCAAAGCTCCTTCAGTGGGGTGGAGGCCAGGTTCAGACCTGGGTCATGTACACCGCAAAGCAGTCCATTATCCAGCTGAGTTATTTCTCCAGCCCTTCGTTTCAACTTCTTGTTGTTATTATTATGGTCATCACCAGGGCTTCACCATTCCAAGCCAACTGTTTTCAGAGAGAGAAAGACAGAGGGAGAGAAGGAAAGCCCACAGCAGCAAAGCTTCCTCCTGTGTGGTGGGGGCCAGGCTCAAACCTGGGTCCCCTAGAAGGCAATGAAGGCTCGCCATCCAGGTGAGCTAGCTTGCTGACCATCTCTTTCTATTTTTCTTAATGCAGCCTTGAGGGCCTTGTAAATGAGCATCACCAACAGGTGTGTAATAGTTTATGTTCTATATGCTTGGAGAGAGGATGGGCAAAGGGAGAGGGAGAGGTAGAGGGAGACATCAGAGCATCATCTCACCATCCAGGAAGCTCCCTTAGTATTGTCCATGGTGCTCCCATCAGGTGCCCAGCATCAAACCCTCAGACACAGTCATGTGTGCACCCTGACAGCTGAGCTATCTCCTGTCCCTGTCTGTTTCCACATTGCTATGATTTGTGACATCTGTGCCAAGCATGAATCACTTTCCAAAGCTACGTGACAAGAAAATCATTCAGACATTGATTTCTTCTTTTTCAGTGATACCAAAAGACATTGAGAGGAACACACTTCACTGTCCCTCCCCCATCTGGGAATCCCATGTCTCTGGGATCATGGGGTCACCATGGGAGGGGTGTCACCATGGAAGGGGGTAGATACAGAGCTGAAGGTGCCAAGGTGACAGTCCCACACCCAGGCAGCTAGTGGGGGGTGGTGCAGGGGGTGTCCACTATCCCTCTGAGAAGGGGTGGGGATGGTTTGAGGAGGTACCACCGGTGGTGGTGGTGGTTGCAGGGAGGGTGGGGGGAATCCACTTCTGCAAGTGCTCTGGCAAAGGGAGATCCCTGAAGGCCCTCCTCCATGCTTCCAAGGGGCTGCACATTCTCTGCATGTGGGAAAGGAACTGACATTGACCTACAGACAACAGGGGCTAGGATGTGACTGGTATCGCTCCCCAATCTGCAGAACAGGGGATGGGATGGGGGGGGGTGGGACTGTATATCTTGTGTGTGAGTGACACCATTGAGAGGTCTCCCCAGCCCAACTTTCTATTCATTCATCCATTCATGCATTTATCTATCTCTGGAAGAGAAAAGAGAGAGGGGGGAACATCAGGGCACACCCTCCCACCCCACCCCCCACCCATGGTGTTCCTCTGTGGGCTGGAACCCAGGGCCTCGAGCATATTAAATCATCAGCCCCTCTAGGTAAGCCCAATCCCACTCCCAGATCTACACATCTCTATCTGTCACAGGCCAGATTTATGCATCTTTATTCTACACTTCTGTGGAGCAAAACCCTTAGGGTTCAAGGACAGGAAAGCAGAGATGGGGGGCATGTGGGAGATAGGGCTGAGCTGGGGTGCAGCAAGACCTCTCCAAGAGTACAAGGCTTCGGGGAGCCTGTGTCCCCAATCCTGGGTTCCCTGGGTCAGGGCACACTCCCCTCCCCAACCCCCTCAAAGCAGCAGAAGTCATCACTCCTAGACTGTTCTGGAAGCAGCCAGCACTAAAACTGCTTAAGTGGAAATCCTTCCAGTTCCTGGGCTCTCACAAACCTGAAGCATCAGCAGCAGAGGCTCCTTACTTTGGTTAACTAATGCTTTTCCATTTCCTGCAGAACAAACAACTGGCTCCATTAGATGCTCTAAAATATTTACCAAGCGCCACCGCCTCCCCCTCCCCTCCCTTCCTCTCTCCCTTCCTCCCTCCCTCCCAGTGCGCTGGAGCCAGAAGACAGAAGACTGACAGATGTGGTCCTGAGCTTCCAGTCAGCAACCACCCAACCAGAGCCACACACAGTAGTTGGGGGGGGGGGGCACGGGGCAGGCGGCATGTGCCAGAGACTTGGGGGCACCTGACCTGGATCCTGGCACAGGACACTGAGCTGAGGCCAAACCAAGTCAGCACTACATAGTAATGCACCCTTCTCTCCTTTATTACGTTTTAAAGATCTATTTATTCATGAGAAAGGGGAGAGAGAGAGAGAGAGAGAGAGAGAGAACCACAAGCATCACTATGGTACGTGCAACACCGAGGATGGAATTCAGGATTCAGGACCCCATGCTTGAGAGTCCAGTGACTTACCCACTGCGTCACCATCCAGGCTGCATTGTGTTTTTCTAATGTGATGCCCGAGACCAATCCCAGAATTACATGCATGCATGATATTGCTGAGCCACCTGTCTGGCCCATTTTTAGTCTACATTTTTAAAGACGGGGAGAGACACCAAAGCACAGCTCCACCATCCATGGAGCTCTCTAGTGCTGTGTATGGTGTTGTCATGTGGTGCTGGGGCTCAATCCCAAGGTCTTACATGTAGAAGACATGAGTTCTGTCTACTGAGTCAACTCCTGGGACCTTTGCTGAGGTCTCTCTCTTTCTCTCTCTCTCATATGCAGTGCCAGCAAACGAACTCAGGCATTTCCACTGCTAAGCAGACTCCCCATGCAATTGTTTTAATCTCTACTTTCTAGAGAGAGAGAGAGAGAGATGAGATAGGGATAAAGACAGAGAAGAGAGACACCCATGGAGTTCCCTCAGTGCTCTCAGTGGTTCTCACATGTGGTGCCAAGGCTGAAACCTATGACCCCACATCCATGCAGGGTGATCTCTCCCCCACTGCACACTGGTTTCTGGACTGTGACAAGTGACATGAGATGGTGGTATCAGGGGAGTTTGGGGAGCCAGCAGCTCTCTGGAGCACTGCTGAGGCTTTTTTTTTTTTGTAGATCAAAAATAATTCTAAATAATGTGGTATTTTTTTACTTTTATTTATTTTTTTCTGCAGTGCTGAGGTCTAACACACACACATGAATGTATGGGTGGGTGGGTAGATGACTGAGTAGCTGTGTGGATGGGTGGATGGATATGTGAGTTTGCTGGTGAATGAACGAGTGGATGGATGGGGTGGGTGGGTAGATTGTAGATGAATAGGTGGGTGGGTGGGCAGAAGGATGAATGAGTAGCTGGTGTATGGGGGGTAAGTGGATGGGCAGATGGGTGAATGATTGAGCAGACAAATGAACAAATTAATGGGTGGTGGAGAGATGAATGGGTGGAAGGCTGGGTGGATAGATATGGAGACAGATGCAGATGGAGACAGACATTGCTGTATAAACACATACTTACAGAACTTGGTAAACACACACACACACACACGCACACACACACTTGTCTCTCTTCTCTGGAGAGCCCTGAGCAGCAGGAGAAAGCAGAGGGTTTGAGGGTGGGATTAGGGCTGCCTGTTCCACATAGTGTCCTTCTGTGGTCTAGAGACCGTGACACCCAGCATTGACATGTCCATGGCTTTGTCGCTCAATCTCAGCAATAAAGAATTAAAATCGGTGTCTCAAGAGGATGACATTCCCTGGACTCAAGTGACAGACAGTGACAGATCTCAGAAACAACTTAATGGAGATGCTCCTTCTCGTTCTCCCTCGAGGATAGCAATACCCTCTCAGCTCCCCTCACTGACAGAATGTTCAGGAAGAAGCAGAGAGACACAGACCTGGCAGGGTGCAGAATTCTCCAGCAGCTGGGGACCCACCTCTGAGGACAACTTTCTGAGTGGAGGGAATGAATGGCATCCCTGAACTGAAAGATGGGTGTCGGGACAAAGGGTCCCTGGCCTCACACTCCTGCCCTGGGGCTTTAGGTAGAGCTGCCTGCTGTGGGAGGCCAAGAAGAAGTACACAAAATACAGAGGCTTGCTGAGAACAGCTTGACCTGTCCGAGGCCCACGCCTCCTGGCAGAGCCAACCGCAAGTTCCGGGAAACAGTATAAGTAGCTGGGAGAAAGGAAAAAATAAAGGCTTGCTTGCTTGCTCCATGAACTGAGTCTGCTGTTCTGTGAATCAATCCCGACGCCCTTCTCCCTTCTCGCAGTCATCGTCGCGCTGGACGCGACAGATGGGATTTATCTTCAGTACTCCAAAAGGTCACTCAAGAACCTTGAGTGGAGCTTGATGGTGGCACACCTGGTTAAGCACACACAATATCATGCACAAGGATCGGAGTTCAAGCCCCTGGTCCTCACCTGCAGGAGGAGAGCTTCATGAGCACTGAAGCAGTGCTGCAGGTCTCTCTCCCCCTCCCTCCCTCTCTTTTGTTTTATATATATATGATCAGAGTAGGAAGATATAGAGGGAGAGAGGCACAGAGACAGAGACACTTGCAACACTGCTTCACCACTTCACCCCCTGCAGGTGGGGGCCGGGGACTTGAATCCGGGTCCTTGTGCGTTGTAGCATGTACACTCAACCATGTGTGCCACCACCTGATTCTTCTCTCTCCCTCTCCACCTTCCCCATCCATTCTCAATTTTTCTTTGTCTCTATTAGATAAACAAATATTTTTTTTTAATTTAAAAAACAACAACAAAAGTCCCAGGTTAGGGCCAGAAAGTTGGTGAAAAGGTCAGCAGCACCCAATGAGGGAGATGGAACCTCCACTGGAGGTGCTCCTCTGAGCAGGGAGACAAAGAATGGCAGCAGGGCAGCCAGGGCATGACTAGTAGAGGGTGTAGCCTGCACACTGAGCCTCTGGGTTCGATCCCGGATGCCACATACCCTGGTCTGCCAAGAGACACCGAGGCCCCCTTCCTCCCCTTGGCACCCAGGGTCCCAGCCCCAGATACTCTGGGCCCTCCCCCTCCCCAGCTCTCAGGGAGGAGGACAGACTGGGAGAAGCCTATCAGCCCTGCAGTCTCTTTCCTACCAGGGATGGTGAGAAGCACCATAGAAGCAGGAAAGCGAGAGATAAGAGAGATAGCTAGCCAGGTAGGGCCTGTGCCTTGCCATGCACAGCATGCAGAGTAAGCCCAGCACTGCCTAGGAGGCCTGATGGCACTGGGGAGAAACTTCAGCATGTATCTGTCTGTTTCAGTGTGTCTTTGCATCTGAAAGAAAAAGGGGCCCTGGGGGGGGGGGCAAAGTCACACTCACACAAGGCCAGAATCACACACACACAAACACACACACACACACACACAGAGAGAGAGAGAGAGAGAGAGAGAGAGAGAGATGAAGAAAGCAAGCAGCAGAACCCCTGAGTCATCATTTCATTGATAACCACTGCAGACAGGAGGCCATGGAGCAAAAAGTAAAGTGGGAAGGGGGACTCAGGGTAGGGCAGAGACTAGCACTATCATCCGTCTGCTTTCTGGACTGCAAGACTGAGGGCAGGACAGACAGAGACCCCAATAAACTAGGTTCTGA
Source organism: Erinaceus europaeus (assembly GCF_950295315.1). Lineage (NCBI taxonomy): Eukaryota > Metazoa > Chordata > Mammalia > Eulipotyphla > Erinaceidae > Erinaceus > Erinaceus europaeus. The sequence goes on from NC_080164.1 coordinate 21,310,136, forward strand.
GCACTGGACATACCCCCCCCCCTTGAAAACACTGCCCACAAAAGCCATGAGGAGAAGGAACAGTAGTGACAGTGTCAGGATTCTCATCCACAGCTCTGGACCATCGCCCCTCTCACCACCACTGGCTGGTCCACACAGTGCTGGGGGGCCCTGGGAGGGATGTGAAAGTGGGGAGCACATACAGCAGCGAGGTTGTGAGTGAGGAGTGACCCAGGGAAACAAAGAGGTGGCCTGTCATTGGAGGGTTGGCCAGGCACTGAGGACAGGTGACCACTCAGCCTGTTCCTGCCAGGTAGACCGAGTCCTGGGTGACCAGTGACTCTCAGAGCACCTCTGGTGACACAGGGCTCAGGCACCTCTTGGCTCAGAGCCTCATCTGGGCCGGAACTTTGGTTTCTATTCAGAGGAAAGGGCATTGCTGTCTCAGCAACTCCAGGCATGGATGAAGGAGGCAGGGAGGGAGGAGAGAAGCCACTATTCATGGAAGGAGCAGGACAACTTGGCCCTGGGGAACCATCTGATTGAGGGGTGAGCCCTCCTGGTTTCTTCAGCCTTCACCTCTTCTCCCATGTGGGCTCGACAGAGGCAGGGAGCTTTCACATGTGGCAGCCCGCATGACCTTCTGGATATGGCGCAGTGGCCTCACTTACTTCTGATTTGGAGAAGAGACACAGTTCAGAGATGCTGGGAGATGTGTCCAAAATCATGTATCCACTTAGTTCCAGCACTAGGCTGGCTCTCAAGGTTTCTAAGTAACAACTCTGATTCTCTCCTAGCAGAAAGATAACATGGCTGGTGTGTGTGTGTTGGGGGGGGGGTGGCCTGACACTGCCCAGCAGTCAACCATGGGCCCTCCCAGAGAAAGATAGAAGACACCTGAGAGAAATCAACCCCCCTAGTCATGGAGCACCTGTGAGTATTAGCTCCAGAAAGAGCAGAAAGGCCAAGGAACCATTTTAGGATTAAATAAGACTTGAAGAGTAGAAGGGATGCATTGGATCGACCTTCCCGTGGTGCACCCCGTGAGTCCCCATTCATTGGGGAAACTGACGATCCTTCCTAGCCGACTGAATCCACATGGATCCCAGTCACTTTCAAAGCCATTAACTGGTTATGGAAGAAGGGCAAACGCTAGAAGAAGAAGAAGAAGAAGAAGAAGAAGAAGAAGAAGAAGAAGAAGAAGAAGAAGAAGAAGAAGAAGAAGAAGAAGAAGAAGAAGAAGAAGAAGGGGAAGAGGAAGAGGAAGAGGAAGAGGAAGAGGAAGAGGAAGAGGAAGAAGAAGAAGAAGAAGGAGAAGAAGTAGAAGAAGAAGAAGAAGAAGAAGAAGAAGAAGAAGAAGAAGAAGAAGAAGAAGAAGAAGCAGAAGAAGAAGAGTAGAAAACCATAACGTGTTATTTCCCAAGAGACAATTGATTTAGTATGTACGAGAGAGAGAGAGAGACCACAGCACCCAGCTCAGCTCTGGCATTTGGTGGTGCCAAGAGCCTGGGGCCTTGGGCATGCAAGTCATGTGTTCTGCTGCTGAGGTATTTCCCTGGCCTCAATAAGATCATCTTAATCTTTCTTTTAAAGGAGAAAGGAAGTCAGCCTGGTGGCTCTACTTTCCACCGGCTTCATTCATGCATTCACCCACTCATTCATGTCCAGCACTAATGCTAGTTTCTTCTGAGAAATTCTTTTTTTACTTTTTTTTTTATTAACACAGGCATGGTGGTCAAGTGGTAAGACATTAATCTCGTAATTTTTAAATTATCTTTATTTATATATTAGATGAATACAGCCAGAAATTGAGAGGGAAGGGGGTAATGGGGGTAGAGAAACAGAGAGACACCTGCAACACTGCTTCACATTCACAAAGCTTTCGCCCTGCAGGTGGGGGGGGGACTGGGGGCTCGAACATGGGTCCTTGCACATTGTAACATGTGTATTCAATCACGTGCGCCACCACCCAGCAACTGCTAGTTTCTTCTGAGTTGAAACAGAAATCCCATCACATTACTGGCTTCATTCATTCATTCATTCATTCAGCACTAATGCTAGTTTCTTCTGAGTTGAAACAGAAACCCCAGCCTACTGCTAAGCTCATTCATTCATTCATTCATTCATGCCCAGCACCAATGCTATTTTCCTCTGCGTTGAAACAGACACCCCCGTCCACTGCACACCTGAGTCTGGTGTTCCATGCACCCACTTTCAGATGATACCCACCTGAAGAAATGCTGTCTGAGATCCAATTGCACAGGTGATTTAGAAGTGATGTCAAATTTAGTTATTCCCCTGCCTGCCAGCAGGAACTCTGGCTCTCCTTAGAGCTGATCAGGGCCGCAGCCTTGGTCCCTCCCTCCTGGTCCCAGGAAGGTTTTGGGCCATTAATTCCTCCCATGCACCACAGAGGAAGAGCAATGCTATTAGCTATACTTCACAGATGAAGACACGGGAGGCAGAGAGGTTAAGTGGCTTGCTGAAGAGTGACAAGAAAGCCCATGTCCCAGCTAGGGTGTCCCAGGTCACTATGTTTTCTGCCAGCCTGGAAGATTCTATTATGATGATCACACAGAACAGTTAGAGGAGACTCCATCCACAATTAGCCCAGCCACTGGGGTGTCCCCTCTGGCAATGACTCGAATGGGACCCCCACCTGGTGGTCACTACCCTACAACACAGAAAAAAGCTGATTTTCCTCTCCTGAATTTGACCTCAACTAGTTGGAGTGAACGCACCACAGAGACTCCCATGCCTCCTCAGTGCGCACAGAGCCAGCTCATAAAGCACCGGCTAAGCAGCGTTAACTAAACGCTGCTGAGAGTGGCCTCCCCTGGAGCCATTAGTGGGCCAGAAGCAGCCAGTGACACCTGGCCGGCCTGGCCCAGCTGGGTGATGTGTGTAAGTTAAACAGCTCTCCTCCATTAGTCTCGCCACTGTGGGCCCAGTGGGTCACCTCACCCACAGGAAGACAGTTACCTCTGTGGAAACACCTGGCTCAGCTCAGCTCAGCTCTGCTCTGCACCCCCACTATGCCCCATCCAGCGAGAGTATTCCGGAGAAGCCCCCAGATGGAGCAGGGTGACAGTGTGGGGCCCCAGGAGGTCACTGTAGGAACAGTGGGGAGAAAGAGGGCCTACTGCTGACTCTGCCTCCTCTATGCCTCCTCCTTTCCTCCCTGATTCGTCTCCTGCCATCCTCCCCCAGGGGAACCACTGCAGCCTAACCCCCACTGCTGAGAGTCACCAGACCTCCCCCCTTGAGCTCCAGGCTCCCTCCTAGGGGTGCCAATGGGACACTCACATCCTCCAGTGGGTTGATTCTACTTCTAGATGCACCTGCCACCCACCTCCTTGCTCTTTTTAATGCAATAAAAAAAAAGGAGCTGAGGACTTCAGGCATGTACCATAGCACCACTGAGCAGCCTCCTGGGTCCAGTCTTTTTTCATTTGCTAGGACAGAGAGAAATTCAGAGGGGAGAGGAGATGGAGAGAGAATGAAAGACAACTGCAGCACTGCTTCACAGTTTGTGATGCTTCCCCCCTGTAGGTGGGGACCCCTACTGGGGGTCTTTGTGCATGGTGTTGCACACACTCAGTTGAGGATGCTGCCATTCAGTCCCTCCACCTTGATTTCTACTGAGGGAGAGAAAGGGAAAGAGAAACTCCACAGCATCACTCCACTATCCATGGAGGCCCTCCTGGGGCTGTCCACGCTGCTCCTGCATGTGCCAGGGCTCAAAACACAGCTTCCAGCATGGGAAGGCATGTGTTCTACTGGATGAATTGTCTCCCAACCCCTATTTTAAATCAAATAACTTTATCTCAGACTGGGATCCCAGCATTACTCCCCAGACAACCAAATCCACTTTCTTCTCCCTCCAGCTGGCATCCTCAAAAACAGCATCAGGGCGACTACCATCAAACTGAGGCATGAGCAGATCCCCATCTCAGGGGCTGTCTCCTCTAGCCTGCCTGGTATTTCCCAAACTCTCTGTGCCGTGTTCCCCCTAGGTCTTTCTTCAGCCAGTCTCCTACTCCAACACCACTGCAAGGCATGTGTGTGCTGGCTCAGGCCAGAGCCTCTGCCTGGAAAGTTCTTTGTCCTTTAGCCTGCGAGCCTGTCTGCTGGACCTCACCAATAGCCCTAGAAGAAAGGGCTAGAGCTCACAGCTTTTCGCACATTGCCAGCACCAAGCCATCACCACAAAAGCTCAATGCCTGGAAGCATCTGAAACAGCAGTGTTACAGCAGGAGTTCCAAGTCAGGGGCTCCACTCTCAGGTCCTCCCCAAGAGGCCAAGAGTCCTCTTTTATTCAATGGAAAGAAGGGAGTGGATGTGGGAATGGAGGATGGGCCCCCATGACACGCTGCAAACACTTGATGGTAGAGACTGAAACTCACTGGGGTACACGTGTGTCTAGGACCATGTGTGTGTGAAAACACTGATCAAAGACTATATCTCTGCCACCACCAATCTCACTGGCTTCTGGAAGGTTCTGGATACAAGCACAGGGCAGAAAAGAGGAGAAGTGCTGGGAAATTGTGCTGATGCAGTCACATCTGCCATGTTGTCCCCTCAGGCTACTGCTAGTTCCTGCGAGAGTTGGGACATTCTCGGAGTGCCTGTTCAGCCATGTTGTGCCCTCAGGGCATTGTCTATATCCCCACGATATTTGGAGTGCTTTGGTTACCCCTCCCCCCTCCCATTCTCACGAGAGTTATTATCCTATCCTGGAGTGCTATGGCTACTCCTCCCCCTTCCCATTCTCACGAAAGCTACTCCTATAAAAGCCCTTCTTCTTCCGCACCTCGCTCTCTTGCCAGCGCTTCACTCCGGTGTTCAGACGCAGGAAAGGTTACTGCGTGAGGTGGCCATTTTCGCTACCTCCACGTGGCCCAACCTGCCTCTTTAGCACCCAACTCTGAGGTGCCAGCGCAAATAAAGATCTGTGTTTCCTCTTCACTTCTCTCTCTTCTCCGCGGCCCACGCACAACAACATCTGGCGCCCGACGTGTCCCGCACTCAGGCCCAGCCTGAGGTCCAGAAAAGCCACCCAGACACAGGTAAGTGACATCCGCCCGCCTCTGTGGCCCTGCGTTTCCCTCCACCACGGGATTTTTTCCGTTTTATGAGGAGGTGTCCCAGACATTCTATCCTTCTCTCCTGGAACAGGTTTTCGATCTCAGAGATGCTTTAATTTTCGCTACACCATGGGTTCTCATGGCTATATTTACTATTTTCAGGATATGTAAAAGGCCTCCTGCCAAAAGGTTAAGTGACCTTGAGGCTGAGATACGGGAGTTAAAGGATATTTGCTTAAGACTTAAACACCCTAAGTGATCTGCAGTCAGCCCCAAAACCGCTCCTCCGGAGATGAGTGTTTGGTTTCTCCTGTGGCAGCTTCCGCTTCCACGACCCCTCCCCCCACTGCCCCTGGAGACATGTGTCTGGTTTCTTCTGCAGCGGCTTCTGCTTCCTTGACCTCTCCCCCCAGCTGTCCCCACAGACAAGTGTTCGGCTGCTCCTTTGACCCCTCCCCCAGCTGTCCCCACAGACACAGGTTGGTTTCTCTTGGTGCGGCTTCCGCTTCTTTGACTCCTCCCCCTGCTAATACCTCATCATTAAGAGACCCTGTGGCTTCCTCTCCTTTGACTCCTCCCCCTGCTGACACCTCATCATTAAGAGACCTTGTGGCTGAGATACGAGAGTTAATGGATATTTTCTCAGCATTTAGGGACCTTAAACCATTTGCAGTCCACCCCAAGAGCTCCATCCCCATAGATAAGTGTTCAGTTTCCCCTGCCACTACAGAACCTTCCACTTCCGTAGATCTCTCCCCAGTGTCATCGAACCAAATCCACACCTTCCCGGTAAATGTGGCCCCAACTAGACAAAATCCTCAGGTGTGGCATCCATACTGCTCCAAAGGGCTCAGGGAACTCACACAAGCCATAAAGGAGGACAGTTTTCATACTCCATGGACCAAGTCCATTTTAAGGAGTTTTTACCAGCACCTTAACACCCACCAGGACTGGAAAGACCTGGTTTGTGCTGCACTCCCAGACCCCCTCTACCTACAGTGGGCAGCATACTTCTGTGATGAATGTTCTAGAAAATCTCAGGAAAATAGTAACAAACAGATAGCATGGAATTTTCATGCATTGTTTGGAGCAGGAGAGTTTGAATCTAGAACTCAGCAGGCAGAAGCTAAGTTTCCAACTGGTTATTTTGAACAGGTACGCATCTGCGCAACACAAGTATCGGAAAGATTAACCCCAACCACAGTAGAGGCCTCAGTCTCTATTAACTCTCTTCGCCAAACACTGATGAAACCTTAGCAAATTTCATCTCAAGGGTGAGGCAAACCTTAGAGAGAAAGGTTTATAATCCTGAAATCCTCTCTTTCCTCCTGCGTTCTATTGTCTGGGATGGCATGATACCACAATTCCGTCAGGCATGCCTTAGTCTTAAACACCTACACCCAGATAATTGGATTTTAGCGACACAGGAACTTACATGAGGCAATTTTGGGGCACCCTCTATGACACAGGTTTATGCAGTTACCCCACATAATCAAAACGGGGCCTGCTTTCAGTGCAGTCGCCAAGGACATTGGCATAACCAATGTCCTGATAAGCTGCGACCACGCCTCCAGTCAGGGCAACCCCGCTTTCAGTTAGGGAGCCAGAAGCCACGTACGGTGTGTCCCAGATGCCGTAAAGGGTTTCACTGGAAGAGAGATTGTTGGTCCAAATTTCATAAAGATGGCACACCCCTGAATGGTACAAATTCGGGTCCTGAGATTTTTGTGGACCACCCCTGTTTTAGAATGTGGTCACCCTACTATGACAGTAAAGATTGAAAATATTCCTTTTAAATGTTTGATTGACATGGGAGCAGAAAAGAGGATTTTAAGGCAAGCAGAGGTTCCCCAAAATTGGGAACTCCTCCCGGGACCTCGTATACATGGCGTTGGAGGGGTGACCCAATCCTTTCTCACACAAGATTCGCTCATGTGGGAAGACCCGGAAGGTTCTACTGGACACTTCCACCCATTGGTAGCTGATATTAGCACCAACCTATTGGGCAGGGATCTTCTAGAATGTATTGATGTTAGGATATCGACAGATGCCTCTGCAGAGCATAACACCCGCTCCCACGAGACCAGATCTAATTAGCACCCCCAATACTAAATGCCACTGTTCGTAGCCAAACACTTCACTTAAGCTGGCTTTCTAATGAGCCTGTCTGGGTGGAACAGTGGCCTTTACCTAGGGATAAACTAGAAATTTTAAAAGAGCTCGTCCGAGAGCAGTTGTCCTTGGGACACATTTGTCATTCTCAAAGCCCATGGAATACTCCTGTCTTTGTGATTAAAAAGCGCTCGGGAAAATAGTGCCTCCTTCAAGATCTCTGTGTGGTAAATAAAACCATGCAGGTTTGGGGCTCCCCCCAAAGGAGTTTGCGTCTTGCTTCTGCAATTCCCACGGGAATTCCAATCATAGCTATTGATATACAAGATTGTTTTTTCTCTATTCCCTTGCATCCGCAAGATTGTAAACGTTTTGCCTTCTCTGTTCCTTCTATTAATAACGCCAGCCCTGCTGACAGATTTGAATGGGTGGTGCTGCCCCAGGGCATGGCCAATAGTCCTGCAATTTGTCAAGAGGCTGTTAAATCTGCCCTTTTCCATATATCCATAAGGGCCTTAATGTTTTTCATTACATGGATGACGTATTAATATGGGGAAAATCAGATACAGATCTCTATGCCTTACGTGATTTTCTCATTCCTGCATTAAAGAAAAGCGGCCTTAATGTAGCTCCTGAGAAGATACAGTTAATTCCTCCAATATCTTTTTTAGGTTCAGAGATTTCTTTAAAGCAAATTTGTCCCTTAAAACCTAGTGTTACTTTTCCTTCTAACCTCACTCTTGCTTCCTTACAAAGTTTTCTTGGAAATTTAAATTGGCTTAGGCAGTATCTTTATCTGCCTACAAGATGCCTCCAACCACTGTTTGACCTGTTAAAAGGAAAGAAACAGCCCTCCTCAAAACGTAAGTTAACTCCCGAGGCCTCCTCGGCACTGGAAAGGATTAACAAGGCCCTCCAGGACATGCACCTTGTTCGATTCTCCCCCTCCTCTCCGGTAAACCTTCTAATCTTCAACTCCACCCCCACAGTAGTAGGGGCATTGTGGCAGAACCATGGAGTTCTCGAGTGGCTTCACACGCCAGTAGGAGGAGCTCCAAGACTCCTCACTGAGATAGACGCATTAGCATTCATGGTTCGCCAAGGGAGAAATAGGTCTGTGCAGATCTTAGGGAAAGAACCGGATTTAATTATTCTGCCCTTTTCTCTCACAGATACAGAGTGGCTCATACGCCATCATTCCTGCTATGCCTTAAGCTTCATGGGGTTTCCAGGACAAATAGATAACCATTTTCCTTCTAATAAATTGATAGCTTCTTTACCTCTTTTGCCTCTACTAGCACCTAAAATTTTCTCTCAAGATCCCATTCCTTCTGCTTCTACAGTCTTCACTGATGGTGGAAAAAAGGGAGCTGCTGCCCTCATATATTACCTGGACAAACAACCCCCTAAACCTCTCTTTACTGAGCTTCCTGAGAATTCCCCTCAGTACAAAGAACTTTATGCTGTTTTCCTTGCATTAAAAGCTGTACCAGAATCCTTCAACTTTTTTTCTGACAGTGTGTATACTGTTAACTTACTTCCATGGCTTGCTCATTCTTATGTGAAAATTGATGACAACCCACTTTCCCCCCTCTTGATTCAAATCGCCTCTATGCTCTTTTCTCGAACCCAACCACTATATATTCAGCACCTTTGTTCCCACAGCCCTCTTCCTGGTTCCCTGTCCGAAGGGAATGCTGCAGCTGACTGCCTTGCCTCCACAGGAGCTCTCCTAGTCTCTGTCTCTCATCCTGCTGATTTCCATTCTCTAACCCATGTTAATCTTAAAGGTCTTTGAGCTCGATTTCCTGATGTTCCTTTACCACAGTTAAAACATATCCTAGCTACATGCTCTTCCTGTGCAAGTCTCATAAAAACACCTGCTATTCAGACTCTTGGTGTTAACCCCCGAGGCTTAAAAGCTAATGCTATTTGGCAAATTGATGTCCCCCACATAACAAACTTTGGCAAACAAAAATATGTGTTTGTCTCAATTGATACCTTTTCTAAATTTATGTGGGCAAAGCTCAGATAGGAGAAAGCTCTAAAAAGCTTATAAGCCATATGCTCTCCTGTTTTGCTGTGATGGGCTTACCTCTTCAACTGAAAACTGACAATGGACCTGCGTTTACCAGAAAACAATTTAAAGATTTTTGTTCCCTCTGGAACATTACTCATACCACAGGCATTCCCTATAATCCACAGGGACAAGGTATTGTCGAGAGGGCCCATCAAACCCTTAAGGCTAAATTAAATAAAGATAAAGAAGGAATGTACCCCCCTCAATATCCAGCTAGCAAAAGCCTTAACTACGTTAAATCTCTTTAATATTTACAATAACTCGGACTTACCTCCTATTATTCTTCACTGGCAAACACCATCTACTCTCCCATCTATTAAGGTCAAATGGAAAGACCCACTTGATAAAATTTGGAAAGGGCCTGACCCTCTATTGACCATGGGAAGAGGTTTTGCATACATTTTCCCACATAATTACTCTAAACCTGTCTGGGTTCCTGCCCGCCATGTCCGACAATACCCTCATGATGGCACTGTTATCCCTGAAGAACAAGAAATACAAGAGGACTAGCCACAGGATACATCCCAGGATCCATAATATGACATGGCAGAACCTACAAAAGTTGGCTCACAGAGCCCTCTCTCCTACCTCTTCCCTGAATGTCTTATGTTATGACTGGCCAGTTGTGTTTTGTGAGTGAGTGTGTTGAATGACCAAAAATTTTTTGTATGACCCATCTGCTCAGAGTACTCTAAATGTTAAAACCATTGTCACTAACATGCGTTAACTCTCTAAGTAACCTGAGTCTGTTTATAGTCCAAAGTCAATTATAGTAAACCTCTAACTTGTTACAAGTTTTATTTTTTTTCACAAGTAAGTGATTACAGCTATCAAGCCTTCATATGAAGAATCATCTGTTCATATGGTAAGGTATTAAACTGTAAGAAGTTCCTCCATATCCAACCTATGTGAATTAACAACATTCACATATTCTTGTACACTTAACTGGTGTATCTTGTCTTGCCACCATAGGCCTGCCTTTGTCAGCCAACAATTTAAAGACGTTTCCCTTTATAACATCACCCATGCCATGGACATCCTTTACTACCCCCAAAGACAAATGGCTGTTCCCCTGGACATCACATCCACTGACTGCTTCCCTTAGACTTAAGATATAATCCCACCTCTTCATACCAATGGATACATTCCCCCTTCCTTACCTGTCTACCCTTAGTTGTGGGACCCTAGCTTGTTTTACTTCTTCTGCTCACAATAGGTCCTATAATTCTTTTTTTTCAACATTTTAATTTATTTATTAATGAGAAAGAGAGGAGGAAAGAGAAAGAACCAGATATCTTTCTGGTACATGTGCTGCCAGGGATCGAACTTGGGACCTCACGCTTGAGAGTCTAATGCCTTATCCACTGTGACACCTCCCAGACCACGGTCCTATAATTCTTAACAAGCTCATGGCCTTTTTGCGGCAACAGATTGATGCCATAAAGATGCAACCTATACAAACTCACTATCATAGGCTGGACATGGCAGAATATTGAGTTGCTGTGGAGGATTTGCCCCCCTCCATCAGAACATCCACCATGTAAAGGGCTGGCTAGCCAATGATGAGTAAGAGGAAACTAGTGCTATCCAGTCAACCTAAGACAGGGCACCTGGTACTACTGGGAAAAAATGACCAGGTGCTCCAATGACGGGTAAGATGGAAGACTGATCCCCAACCTAAGACAGGCACAGTCCACCCTGCCACAAAACAAAGTCCGCCAAACATCAAAACATGATATAAGACAGGGGGACATGTGGGGAGCCACATGTGCCCTCAAGGTTGCTATTGGCATGGCCACAGAGTATATGTTAAAAGATAGTTCCTGGGAATCGGGTGGTGGTGCAGCGGGTTTAGCGCAGGTGGTGCTAAGTGCAAGAACTGGCTTGAGGATCCCAGTTTGAGCCCCCAGCTCCTCACCTGCAAGGGAATCACTTCATGGGTGGTGAAGCAGGTCTACAGGTGTCTTTCTCTCCCCTTGTCTTCCCCTCCTCTCTCCATTTCTCTCTGTTCTATCCAACAGCCACAGTATCAGCAATAACAACAATATAATTACAACAATAAAACAACTAGGGCAACAAAAGGCAAAATACCAAAAAAAAAAAAAAAAGGGATAAGATAGTTCCTGCTTCCCTACACCTTAGAGTCTTTGTTAAAAGATAAGTTCTTTTTCCCCATGAATATATAATAATAAATGAATAGGAAAGCTACATCCCCCAATACTCAGTTGGCTAAGGCACCAAACCTCTTTTTCTATAAAGCATTCAAATCAGATGCCCTGCTAACCACGAGAAGCAGATTGTTTGTGTTTCTTCTACAGGAATCCGGGAAAAAAACATCTGGACCCCTGCACACCCTGACATCACCCACTAGATGGCACGACTACAGTGGCACACCCCCTCGAAACCCTAGATGTCACCTGACGCAATCTGAAGAACCTGATTCACAGACTCCAAGGACAGAACATTTTTACTGTCTGTCTGCCTTTCCTGCTTCTGCTTTGCCTGTCACATTTTGGCGGTTCCAGCTCACAATCTACAGAAAAGTGGAATTCCAGAGGCTGACCTTCCTCATGCAGCATTTCATCCCCTGCCAGTTCTCCCCCTAGTCGCCTACTTTGGACTGAGACTTCTATCTGACTTGCTGGTATACCCTTTGGACACTTTAGACAATTTTACAGCAGCTTCCTTCCCTTCACGTTGCTGGTTTTTCATAGACTGACCTTGAGTAGTTCATAGACTTTACACACTGTTGCCCTGGGCATTAGATAAAAGGAAAGGGGGAGATGCTGGGAAATTGTGCCAATGCAGTCACATCTGCCATGTTGTCCCCTCAGGCTACTGCTAGTTCCTGCGAGAGTTGGGACATTCTTGGAGTGCCTGTTCAGCCATGTTTTGCCCTTAGGGCATTGTCTATATCCCCGCGATATTTGGAGTGCTTTGATTACTCCTCCCCCCCTCCCATTCTCACGAGAGTTATTATCCTATCCTGGAGTGCTATGGTTACTCCTCCCCTTTCCCATTCTCGCGAAAGCTACTCCTATAAAAGCCCTTCTTCTTCCGCACCTCGCTCTCTTGCCAGCGCTTCACTCTGGTGTTCAGACGCAGGAAAGGTTACTGCGTGAGGCAGCCATTTTCGCTATCTCCACGTGGCCCAACCTGCCTCTCTAGCACCCAACTCTGAGGTACCAGCGCAAATAAAGATTTGTGTTTCCTCTTCGCTCCGGACCCCCTCTCTCTCTTCTCCGTGGCCTGCGCACAACAACAGAGAAGCCTGTGAGATGGCCAGTTTCTCTACTATTAGATCCAGAAACAGCATCCATATGCATACTGTCCAATGCCTCACCAGCCCCTCCCTTGCAGTGTGCAGTAATTGTGAGAACCAACCTGGGAGAGTCTGCCCCACCTCGAAGCCCTAAACCACAGCTCAGTTTTGTGTCTTGCTGTTTTGCCACCAGGCTTATTGCTTGGGGTTTAGTGCCTGTACAGTAACTCCACCACTCCCAATGGGCATTTTTTTCTTTCTCTTTCTTCTAGAGACAGAGAGAAATAGGGAGGAGGAGAGAGAGGCAGAGAGGAGAGAGAAAGAAGGACACCTGCAGCACTGCTCCACTGCTCATGAAGTTTCCCCCTGAAAGTAAGAACCAAAAGCTTGAACCCAGATCTTCATGAATGATGACATGTGTGTTCTACCAGGCACACTACTGCCCACTCCTTACAGTCCCATCTTTCTAGAGTCACTTTTGTGATCTCTTGTGTGTATGGATCAAGGTCTTTAACATGCCTGATTGCACCTCACCTGGTTGACTTTTTCATTTTTTTTTATGTCAGATATACTAAGAGAAAGGGATAGAGACATCACAGCATGAATTCAGCATCCCAGGAGCTTCCCTTGGTGCTTGACACTCCCATGTGATGCTGGGGCTTGAACCTGCAGCCTTGAGCATAGCAAAGTGTGCATACCCCTGGCTGAGCTACCTCCCAGCAGCTACACTCTTAGCCTGACTCATAGCTGGGAATTGGCAGAGATATTACACATGCACAAGTACACATACACAGAGAGACAGAAACACACAGAGAGAAAAGGAAGCCCTTTCCCATCAGGGCCTCCAGCCTGTTATAGCCACTGTCCAAGGAAGCCCATGGCCCTCTGTAGCTGCTTCCCATTATCTCTGGGCACCCAGCCCACACCCAACAACAGCATTCTCTATCCAGGAAGGTCAGCGGGTGTGCAAGGAGGAGGAAAGAGAGCTCCATCTGTCTCATCCTCCAGAATTAGAGGGGTCAGGAGAGAAAGCCTCAAAGGGCTGTCAGCAGAGCTCCAAGCCCCTCACTCCAAGCTGCAGGTGGCGCGCGCGTGCGCGCGCACACACACACACACACACACACACACATAGACAAATCTTTTAAAAATATTTAATTTTTATTTAATAAAAGAGAGATACAGAGAGAGAGAGAGAGAGAGAGAGAGAGAGAGAGACTAAGACCAGAGCACTGCTTATGGTTTATGGTCATGCTGGGGATTGAAGTTGGGACCTCAGAAACTAAGGCATGAAAACCTTTTGCATTACAATTAAGCTGTCTCCCCAGCCAATAAATCTTTTTAAAAACACAAGCAAGGCAGAAGCGTGAGGAGGTGGTTTAATAGTAGAGCACAGGTCATGCATACTAAAGGTCCAAGTTCGATCCCTGGCACTGTGTATTAGTGGTGCTCTGGTTCTTTCTCTCTCTTTCATAATTTTATTTTAAAGAATGAAAGCAAAGTAGATGCTCACCCTGCCAGTTCACATCCCAGATCAGAGTTGGGGGAGGAGCTCAGAAGTAGTATACATGGCATAGTACACATGGGGGACAGGGGGAGGCTGGCTCCTGTATTAAGGGTCAGAGTCTTGCACCCCAACTCAGTAGCTTGGAAGCGGCCCCTCAAATCCCAGGTGAACAGTCCTGCTGGTCCTGTGAGCTGACTCACTGGGACAAGAATGGCCTCCATCTGAAGGGGGTTCCTTGCTGTGAGAAGGACAAGGCTAGACTACCCCCCCCATGAATCTTCCAGAAGGAGACCCTCAAACCTGGGGAGTCAGGTGAAAGCAGAGAGCAGGGCCAGAGACTGGAGGCAGATGTGGTTCAGGCTGCAGCTCCAGCACCCTGGTGCCCTGTAATCTACATAGCCCCCAAACTGCTGCAAACCCAGCCCCAACCACCAGTCTAAGTGAGACACTCTCCTCCCTCCCTCACCCAAACACCCTTCACTGTGTGACCAGGACCAGGTTCCCTCTCCCTGAACTTCAGTCCCCCCTTTTCATCCATTTCAAGGAGATACTCAGTGTGTGCCCAAGTCCACATGCTCTTCACTGAGCAGGTTCCGGGTCACCCCAGGGTTGCCGCTGTCCCCTATATGTCTATCTGGTGGCAGAAAGTGAGGATGCCCCCATCCTGCCTGGTGTCCCCTGAGCTGGGGCAGGGGTGGGGGCCATGGGGACATGGGACTTGCACAGTCTAGTAAGCTTCCAACTCACCTGGATTTCTCTTCTCTGTTTCTGAAGAGAAGTCCTGTCTATGGAGGTGAGGAAGTGTCGGGGGGCGGCTTTATGGGGTCTCAGGGACTCCCCGGGGTTCCTCTCCACCACAGGAGATAGGAGAAATTCATTCCCCTTCCCCCAGTCAAGTGCCAGGAAGCTGTCAGGAGCCAGAGCAGCCAGGCTAAGGCCTGGACAGTAGCCATGACTCACAGTGGTATGTTAGGGATGAGAGAGCCTCTGTTCACCTTTTTAAGGGTTTTTGCTTTGCTTGTGAGAGAAACAAGGGGTTTATTTATGTCACTCAGGCCAGCAAGCAGGGATGGGAGCTGTGTAGGGAAGCCTTTAATTAGAGCTCTTCCCCTCCAAGCTGCCAGAGTTTGGACAGGAACCACATCTCAGCCAAGCAGCTAGCCCCCCCAACCCCAATCCCGATGGAAAGATAAAATTGGCTGCAAAGATAGATTCTTGTGAAGAGCGCCTGTGGGCTGGGCTGCCACAGATACTATTTCCTGGGCTGCCGCAGGCATATCCTGGACCACCTCAGACAACCCCTGGGTCACCTCAGACACCTCCTGGGTCACCACAGACACCACACCCCAGGTCATCACAGACACCTTCTGAGTCATCTCAGACACTCTAAGCCACTCCAGGTACTTCACGGTTCACCTCAGACATCTCTTGGGCAGCTAAAGTCACTTTCTGGGCCCTGAAGTCTCCAAAAACTATCTTCTCCTGGGGCCGTGCAATGCACCAGCCCCCACATCCCCCACAGCTGCTCACTAGAAATAAAAAAGGAGAGATCAGGTCACAGCTGGAAGCAGCAGGGACTGTGGAGAGCCCTGGGCTTGAGGGGGGAGGTGCTGGATACCAGGCATGACCTACTGGGAAGGGCAGGAGCACCCACCCTGCACCACCAGTGACAGAGAGGACAGCAATGGTCTCCCTCTCAGCCAAGCAACCTCTTCCCTAGCAGTTGAGTCCCATCACTCCCACGGGGACTACATTTTCACTGTGACAGTGTCCCCTTTCCCAACCTGGGGCAAGCAGAGGCATCATTACAAGCTGGGAAATAAAATGACAGCACAGCAATACTGCACAAACTGAGAAGTCACTGAAACCACAGCTGGATGGCAGCTACATCACATCTCAATAAAGCTGTTGTTAAACAAACAAAGAAACAAACCTCAGGGCTATGTGGTGGTGTGCCTGATTAAATGTACTTATTACCATGCATAAAGACCTGGGTTCAAGTTCCTGCTCCTCGCCTGCAGGGGGGAAGATGGGTGGTGAAGCAGGTCTGCAGGTCTCTGTATCTCTCCCTATTTCCCCTTCCCTCGCAATTTCTTTCTGTTCTATCAAATAAAATAAAGTTAAAAACACAAAATACAAAATTCTAGGAGTCCGGTGGAGAAGGATAAACTCTCAGCAGCAGCCTCAGACACTCTCACTGCTTCTTCGCACCAGTTCACGTGAGAAAGGAGGGCAGTCTGACCCCATCCGGGGTACTCAGGGTGTTTGTCGGCGCAAAACTGGAGGATGAACTTAGGGTCTTGAATATGCGTTCTAAGCTGAGTGACTCCCCAGCCAACTTTCTATTCTTTTATGTAGGAGGAATAGGAGGAGCAGAGAGAGGGGACAGATATCACAGCACTGCTTCCCCATCCTGGAGCTTCCCCAGTGCCGTTCATGATGCTCCCAGATGACGCTGGGACTCAAAACCCTAGCCCTCACACATGGCAAGGTGTGCGTCCTATGAGGTGAGCCACCTTCTGGTCCTGTGTGGAGATCTCTGTGTCAGGCCAGGGCTCACATCCTGGACCTCCCATAGGGTTCCCTGGGCTCTCACTCACTTCCACTCAGTGCCTGAGGGATCTCAGCCTCAGTGACTGTCCACCGCCGCAAGAGGCCGGTCTTTGCATCTATCTCATCTCTTTGGTCCCCATCATTACCATCATCCATCGCCTATCTCCATGGGGTTCCCAGCTCTGCCCTCTCTACTCTGCCCTTGATAGCAGCCTCAGGACCCCTAGGGGGACAGAGACACACTGCAGCCCCCACCTCAAATTCTTCAACCTGGGAAGAGGTGGGGGATCATCCAGCCATCTACTTGGACCCCAGGTACCTATGTCAGATTGGACCTGAAAAGACCCCATGGGGTTTGGGATATAGCTCAACCAACAGAGTACCCATCCTCCAATGCACAAGAACCTGGGTTTCAGCCCTGACCAGGGACAGCGCCTAGGGGAGCTCCATGGATGGAGTGCTGTGGTGTCTCTCTTCTCTCCGTGTCTGTCTGCCTCTCTCTCTCTCTCCCTCTCTTTCTGTCTCTCTCATAAAAATAAGTCATTTTTTTTTCTTTTTTTACCCCAGGGCACTACTCAACTCTAGCTGAATGAAGGTAGTGCTATAGATTGAACCTGGGAGCTCAGAGCCTTAGGTATGAAGGGCATTTACAGAAATGTTATGCTGTCTCTCCAGCTCCAAATAAATCTTTAAGGAGAGGGAGAATGCAACTGGGAGTTTGTATGCTCCAGAGAAAGCAGGCCGGTCATGTGTATCTGATGTCTGTGTCGAAGAAACTAGAGTCAGCCAGGGCCACAGCAGAAGGTAACACAGCACCTGAGGAAGGCCCTCTGCATCACCGTACAGTGTCTGCTACACCACCTGCCTGTTGTTTGGACCCTGAGTTTTCCACACAAAAGAGTAACAACAATCACATCAATGGCTGTCTGTGAGCCAGGCTGGAAGCCTCTGGAACTGAGGAGTGGTTTGAGGGGCAAGAGTGGATGGGGACAGAATAGGGACACCCATCCTGAGGGAGATTTGCAGCCCATGGTACAGAGAACACAGCCTGGAGCCAAGGCCCAGTCCTATGACCCTGTAGAGTCACCACCTTCACAAGAGGGGACAGTCACCTGACCTCAGGGTAGGCTGGCACCCTCCCTGCCAACTCCACACACCTCCACCTGCTGGCATATCCCCCTCCCCTTACTAGAAGCAGCTGCACACTGTCACTCCGGCCCCTGTGACAACCATTCTGATTGATGGCTGGGACTTGTGTCATCAAACTAGCAGGTGCTGTGCTTTAGGTCTCCATGGTGTACTCCCTGCACCCCACTCCCCACTCTGCACACTCTGATTCTGTGAACATGACCGTCTTCAATTCCACCCAAATGAGAACATGCAGTTTCTATGCCCATGCCTGAGGTGTTTTGCTCAGTGGAATATCCTCCAGGTTTATTCCTACTATTGCAAAATGACAGTATTACTTTCTTTTCAAGGGCTGAATAATACTCCACCACACTGGACAGACACTACACTCCCCTTATCTAGTCATGTACCCACTGATAAACTGATTTCCCTACAGGCAGAGAATGAATATGGCTGTGTGTTCAGAGACAGTGTCAGGAGCTGAAATCAGAAAAAAAAAAAATCTGAAAAAGGGCAAGACAGGACCACAGCCCCAAGTAAGTGATGTGGGCCTTGAGCCAAATGGGGCTGTGACCCAGGATTCAGAGGTTGATGGGAGAGAAGCCACACATGCCCACGCTCTGGACTTGCTCACTGGTAAAAGCACAGGACTTTCATTCTGAGAACTCCAAGTTGAATCTCCTGACCTCATATGCCCGAGTGATGTGCTGTTTCTATCTCTCTTCCATTGTTACATGAATAAGTAAAGCTTTGGATAAATAAAGAGAGAAAAGAATCAGGACAGCCTGAAGACGGTATCTGATTCCAAATACGTGTCTCCACACGTGAGACTGCTGTGAAAACACTTCCTTAAAATAAATGAATGGGTCCTCAGGAAGAGAAATGTGTTTCAAAGCAAGCTCAGCTCCATCTATCAGGGAAGGCGCTGATAGGATCTCCGGAGGACATCACCAGTGGTGAAGTCAGGCAGGCACCATGATTCTCAGCAATGACAAAGGCCATTAGGGCTGTTCTCTTGGCGCTTCTCCACACACACAGCCATGGCTCTCAACGGCCGACTCTAATCTACAGCCGGGAACCACACCAGAAGGAAAGCTCTCCTTTCCTTTCTAATCAGTACACAGTAAGGGGACAAAGAAAAAGACTGAGTTAAGTCCCCAACAAAATGGTGCAAGTTTGTGTGTGCTTGAATCTGCCCCAAACAGCCAAGTTCACTTCATCCTAACCACACTTTTGCATTTACAGGGGGAAAAAAGAAGTCACACGCTCAGAAGTACACAGGGCCCCATTTTGTTGAGAAAATTATATACATTTGTTTGATTAGCTTTGGTAAATAAAATAACCAAGTCATCACTCAAGGCTCAGACGTGGTTGCAAAATTGATTCCACGAAATGTCAAAATAAATCACGGTTTAAAAATGCATGGTATGTAACTCCAACAAATGAAAACCACATCTATCTCTGTCACGGCTGTGACGATGGTGCATTAAAATTATATCAAAAACGAATGCATTTTGGAAGGGAAAATATTGATTTAATCGACTCTTCCTGACTACTGATTCAAATCATGATGTGAATCAATTTGATTTTAATCGAGACCGCCCTATCCCAAAGTCATTTGTAATGTGCCTTTGGAGAGCATGGTGCTATTTTCAGAGCTCCATTTGTCTCCTGTTAGAGGATGCTCACACCAGCGTGAGAAGGGCTGTGCAGACCATGCCAACAGGCTCCGGAGCACAGCCTGCTACAGACTCAGACCAGGTGCTGAACATCCCTTCAGGCCCACCAAGTACCCGCTGTAATTACTAAGCAGACACAGGTCAGGGCAGCCAAGGAAGAGCAGAGAGCAGGTAGGGCAAAGGCCAAGTCCCAATTCCAGGAGTTCAGACACAAGGTCCCAAGATCTTACAGAATCCTGGGATAGAGGAGGTTAGGAGTACCCAGAGTTCTCAGTGGGTCTCAGCCGCAGAAAGACAGGGACAAAGAGCAGGATGGGGCAGAGACTGGGAGGAAGCCAAGGCTTAGCATCCAAGGGTGACAGTAGTCCTCAGAGCAGACTGATCTGAGCTGGAAACATAAGCCAGGAGTCAGGTGTGAGAGGGACTAACTGTGACCCCATCCCAGCCTCCTGAAGGGGGGTCTTGAGTGCCTAAGCATTTAGGGTATGTGGTGTATGGGGTAACCTGGCATATGAAAGTGCTCAGATTAGTGCTGACTGATGAGGACAGGGTAATGATGGTAATAGTGGTGGAAATAAGGATGATGATGATGGTGGTGGTGATAGTGATGATGGAGGTGATGGCTGTGATGGTCATGGAGCTGGTGGAAATGATGCTGATGGTGTAGTGAGGGTGATGGTGATGATGGTGGTGGTGATGGAGATGCTGGTGATGATGGTGGAGGCAATGATGGTGATGGTAATGATGGTGGTGATGATGGTGGTGATGGAGGTGATGGTAATGATGATGATGGCAGTGACAGTGATGATAGTCTATAGTGATGATGATTATGGAGGTGACAGCGATGGTGGTGGTGGCCGTGGTGGTGTTGACAGGGAAGGATGTCCCCTGCTAATGTCACCAAGAGCTCAGTTTTCCCAGGACTGCATGCAGCACTAACGCTAGAAAGCGTCGAGAAAACAGGTAGGTGGCCTCCTTTCCCTCCAAACCGCCCGCCTGTCCTCTGACTGATGAGAGCCTGAGTGGGAGCAGCACCTGTAGCGGTCTGAGTGCTCTCTCAGCTGTAGGGATCACAGTCAGACACCCCGTCTTCATGGCAGTGGTGGTGCGGGCGGTGGGTGACCATGGCACTAGCAAAGGGAGAGGAAGAATCAATGCAGGTTAATGAGCTGCCCACAATGATCACTTCCTCCCATCGCTTCTCATTAAAGAAAACAGAACATGGGGTGGGGGTGGGGTCAGGCCAGTGGGGTCTGGGCTCCCTGAGTTGGCAGGGCCTCATGGTACAAGCCTGGGAACTGCTCTGAGGGAGCCAAGCTCAGATACCACAGCAGGGAGCTGAGCAGGACAGCAGAGCCGAGGGTGCTGGCTGGAGCTGACCTTGTAAATGCTGGGACCCTGGAGGTGAGGATAAGAACACTCCAGAACTGACAGTGACATCTGCAGGACTCAGGGGCATCTGTTCAGTTGCTCCACAGGGACTAAAGGCTGCCATGCCCTGACTTGAGGCTCAGCTGACCCAGGTCCTGGGAGACAGATGGGGGAGTCCCTCTGGGAAGCCTTGCTGAAGTGAGGGGGTGAAGGAGAAGCAGCGTGGACATCTTAAACCTCAGCACTGTGCTAAGGGCTCTGCTGCCCCCATGGAACAGCCATGACCAGTCCCTTAACCTCCCTGACCCTCAGGCCACCCACAGCAGGTGGAGTGTCAGAGGTGGTGAGAGCCACACTCAGCCACAGTGGAGAGTGGGTGGGGAAGGCAGTGTGCCCTGCAGACTCAAGGAGTGAAAGTCCAGCAAACGCCTGCCAACATGCAGGGTTCTGAGCCCCTCAGCCCAGGCAGAAGCACTCCAGTGGCCACCTTTGCCCCACTAAGGAGCCAGCCCATGCTCATAGATGAGTTCAAGGTCCAGCTGAGGGTCACACAGAAAGCTGGGGCTACAGGAAGGTGGCAACAAAGGGATAGGGTGGAGGGGGGCTATGGAGACTCAGCTAGACTATCTCTATGTTCCCTGGAGGGACCCTGCTTCAACCCACTCAGGCCTCCTCTGCCATGCTCCCCTCCTGGGGAACTCCTCAGAAGTTACCCCTTTCCTTTCTGCTGTGACCACCTAACTTTTGTGCTTCCTTGAAATTTCTCTTTAAAATGTTCAGTTCTGCCCATGGAGACACTTGCCCTGCCATCAGTCCCCAACTTCTGGACTTGGTCACACCCCTCAATACTTGGGTTTTGGCGAGGGGTGACCCATCAGTCCAGGCTACACCCTGACTTTGGGGCACAGACTTTGGGAAGCTCTTCAGTGCTAGCACCTGCTACAACTATTGTCCTTCCATTCCCCCCACCCCCAAACTGTGGTCTTTCAAAAACAGCCAGCATGGGGACAAGGGATCAGGCAACTCTCAGGCACCTTTCAGCGCCCCAATGGCCCCAGGCCTTGACTTCCTATTTGGGTCTTCCCAGAGCTGAAGGATATGACCTTGACAAGTGATCCAGACCTCAGAGCTGAGCCCCAGCCAAAGCTGGGTGTATAGACAGGTCACTCTGGGAAGGGAGAGGCAGCCTGGATGGCTGTAGTGTCCCCATGAACCTGCCCTCTCATCACCATGCCAGGGTCTGAGAGCCTGAGGGAGATTCATGCATCAGCCCAGCAGTGACACATGGGGGACATGGGGGAGGGATTGGGGTGCTGGGGGCTATGACTCAGGTTCTCACTCTGCAGCTCCAGGATCCCCCCAATAGGTTGGCATGGGTGCCTGAGAAGATAGCCAAGGTTATTTATTTATTTAGTAATTTGACAAGACAGATAGAAGTTTAGAGGGGAGGCAGAGATGAGACAATTATAGACCTGCTTCATTGCTCATGAAACTTTTTCCCTGCAGGTGAGGAGTGGGGGCTCAAACCTGAGTCGTCACACACAATAATGTGTGCGCTTGACCATATGAGTCACCATCCGACACCCCCAAGGTCCTTTATTCACCACTTTGTTTTCCAAGAGTCTGGAGGCAGAGGACATTATTAGAACGACTGCCACCTCTCCAGATTCAAAGGAGGTCTCGAAACTTTACATCAGGCTCAACCTGACGCTGTTGACTGGCTACGGAAGAAGGGCAAACGCTAGAAGAAGAAGAAGAAGCCGGAAGGACAAAAGGTCCCAGAGGGGGAAGGAGAGAGAGACCATGTGGGAGGCAGGACAGGGCTGAACCAGCAGGTGTGTGAGCCCAGAGAGGCAGTCTGGGGCAGAGTAGGGAGCATCACCCACCCCCTGGGCAGCGAGGGGAGGAGGGACCAGAGATGGCTCACCCAGTAGAGTATATGCCTTTTCTACCTGAGGCCCTGGGTTTGAGCCCTGGCCCCATGAAGGAGCTTCATGAGCAGTACTGGAGAGGGTTCCAAGGATAGTGCAGCTTTTGGTGTGGTATTTCTCCTCTCCCCACCCCCTGCTTCCCTGAGAAAGAAAGAAAGAAAGAAAGAAAGAAAGAAAGAAAGAAAGAAAGAAAGAAAGAAAAAAAGAAAGGAAGGAAGGAAGGAAGGAAGGAAGGAAGGAAGGAAGGAAGAAAGAGTGAAAAACCTGAGCCCTGGAGGACTCTTAGTCACACACACACACACACACACACACACACGCATACAGACACGCATACACACAGGAAGGTATGGAAAGTCTGGTGGGCAGAGGTGGGAAGTTCGACTTAGAGGAGCCAGGAGCTGAGATGGCTGAAGCAGATGCTGGCTGGGTGTGCTTTCTATCTGCTGTCCCCTGTCCCTCACTGCTCCCCCCACCCCACAAACACACACATACTCTGGGACCCTGGCTTAGTCCTGGTGTCCCTGGCCCAGCCCTTCCCCTCCAGCCTAATACTCAGTAGCCTTTTTGGGTCTTTAATGCAGGACTGAGGCCTCTGTTCCCTGTGCTGAACCTGAGCTTGATGGGGGTGGAGGTGTGCCATCTGCTTCTTTAGAACACCCCCTCACCCTGCCCACAAAGCTGGGCCATGGGAGAAGGCTCAGTGGTTCCTAGATAATTGGTTGGGGGAAGCTGTCTGCTGCCTAGGCAGCTGCCGGAATAACCAGCTTGGACCGAAACAAATCCAGCTCCATCAGCTGCTCCACAGGAGCCGCCAGGGTCCCTGTGTCTGAGAAGCAGAGGAGCTTTCTACTTGGAGCTTACCTCTCTCCACCCTCAACCCTACTCCTCACATAGCCCCCCCCCCCACCAGACTAAGGCTGGCCTGTCTTCCTGCCTCAGGAAGATTTGCACCTGCCCCTCCCCCCCCCCTAACTGTGTCATTTAAGGAAATGCAAAGCCCAGCTCTGACAGGTGCTTCATGCAAGAGAGGCCAGAAATAACAAGCAGCTGTGCCCCAACACCCAGCCCCACCCAAGCAGCAAGGGGCTGGCTCTCTCTCCAGAGGTTCCCCAACTATGCCTGGGTGCTGAACTGTGAGTCCCAGTCCAAGGAACCCCACCATTCCCAAAAGGTCCTCTACAGACATCCCCAGTGGCCACCCCACATAAACAGAAACAGATCTTGTCCAAAGAACCCCTGCTAAATAGCAGGGTCACACCAGGCAAACTCCCTGGGCTGCCCCGTGTCAGATGCTCTCTTCACAGTGCTCCGCCACCCATCAACCTTGCTTACAGACGCCCTGCCCTCACGCTTCTTGTCACAAGCACTCACACGTAGTAGTTGGCCCCCAGGAGTTTCCACTAGCAGAGAGCCAGAGTTTCACCTTGGCCGCAGTGTGGCCCCCCAGGGAGGGCTGGGAACAACAACCGGGCTACAGACCAGTCGCCAGCAGGGGGATGTGCCTGGGAGCTGCCTCCTGTGTGTCCCCCCACCTCGCCACCTCGTGTTCAATGGGGGCCCTACACAAGACAGATGCCAGGACCACCCTCCTTTCCCTCTCCAGTGCTCTATGCCTCAACTTTCTCTTGCCCTTCTTTTCCCAAAGAAATCAAGTGTTCTTCTTCAGTCTTAAAAAAATGTCGTCAGCCTGCTCACCAGGACAAGTGATGGTTACACACCACCGAGAAGGCCTCCACAGGGTTTAGCTGGCAAGACAGAGAGAACAGTACCTCGGAACCAGCTAGTTAGTGTCCTTCCCCTTCCCAGGGCCTGTCCCCTCCTCAGACACCTGACATGCCAGCAGCTCCTGCTCCAGAAAGAGCCCCAAGCTGCTGCAGACTTAGAGCTTAAAAGATAATCATCTCCTGTGTCTCTGGACCTAGCCTTCTTCTGAATGGTGCCTGTATTCACTGTGGGACTATCACACACCCCCGAACACAGTCGACTGAAACAGTGGGAATGAGTGATCCCTGCTCTGCAGCATGGAAATCCAACTGCATCTCACTGAGTCTCCCAACAAGGTGTGGGCAGAGCTGTGCTCCATCCAGAGGCAAAAGGGAAAGTGGTGATTCCTGTCTGTCCCTTTCCCAGCTGGAGGTTCCCAGGAGCCGCTAGCTCACTCTTTCATCCTTCCATCTCTAGCTCCAAAGCCAGCAGCAGTAGGAGGGGGGCTTATCTCGGTGCTCTCCCACCCCTTCTGCTCCTCCCTCCACACCTAAGGAGCCTCCAAATCACTGAGAGCTTGCCTGACAAATCCAAGATGATTTCCTTTTCCTGAGGCAACCCATCCGCATGTTGCCTAACACACAGTTCTGGGGACCAGGGTGGGGACATGGAGGGGGAAACCATTTTTTTTCCTCGGGTCATGAGTTGGATGATTTCCTCCCTGAGCTAAGCAGAGGACCCTGGTGAGACCTCTTGTCACTTTGCTTCCCTCCTCTAAGACCCAAGGCTTTAGTCTCAGGGAATCTGCTCGACCTATAATTTTATGAGGATAAAGTAAAATCATTAGGAGTTAAGCTTGGAGCAACGCTCCATCTCGCTGAATCCTCACGTCAATCCCGGGAGACGCAGAGAGAGCTGCCCAGAAGGACAGCAGCCTCTCCAGGGGCATCACTCTAGGATTGGGGGGGGGGGAGCTCCACTGCCCAGCTCTGCTCATCCCAGGGCCTGGGGTCCTGCTCAGCCAGGCTCTGTCTGGGTTTCATCACAGCCTAAAGAATGTCACAGAGGGGCTGCTCCCACAGAGGGCTGTCATACCTCCAAACCACAAGCCTTGGGCCCAATTTTGCTTTTATTTATTTATTTATTTATTTATTTTAGATAGAGACAAATAGAGAGAAGTTGAGAGAGAAGAGGAAGATAAAGAGGGAGAGCGGCATCCGCAGTCCTGTTTCACAGCTCATGAAGCTTCACCCCCCACTGCAGGTGGAGGCCGGGGGCTTAAACATGGTCTCTTGAACATCATTAACTTGTGCGCTCAACCAGGTGCACCACCCCCACCCCCAGATTTAGCTTCTTCTTGCCCCCAGAACACCCCACTCATTTTACTGGAGAAACAGGGTTCAAAGCTGCCTGACATGAGTGCTACACAGTTACTACCTGGGCTCCTCTATCTGGCTGAGGTTCCGCATACAGCACCCCCAGAACAACACTCCTCTTCTGCCCAGTCCTGGAACTAAATTAAGGAGATAGCCTGCTCTCCTATGGGGAGGGCTGGGGCAGAGTGCTAGGTACTCTGTGTCACACCAAGTGGCATGAAGGCCCCTTAGGAGAGAGACAGGACAACCAGCCATGGAAACCTGTCTCCCAAATATAGGCCCCAGTGAGGCATTTCCGAGGGTGGGGATGGAGGGGGTAGTGACAGCTAAAGAAGACTTGGAGGTCTCAGAGATGCAAACTTTGGGGGTCTTCTGGCCCCAAGGGCCCATTGTCACATCTCAATGTTTCTGGGGGACAATTGTTTTCTTTGTTTTTTTTTTTTTTAGTTACCACCAGGATCATCGCTGGTACTTGGTAGGGCACGACATATCCATGACTCCCAATGGCCACTTTTTTTCTTTCTATTTTATTTGATAGGACAGATGGAAATCAAGATGGGAGAGGGAGACAGACACCACAGACCTGCTTCACTGCTTATGAAGCACTACCCCTGCAGGTGAGGAGCGGGGTCTGGAGCTCAGGTCCGTTAGCATGACTTGTGCACTTAACCTGATGTGCTCCCCCCACCCGACCCCAGGTGACAGTTGCTTTCCCTACTCTGTGATGCATGCTGGCTCCACCCCACTGTCCAGTCCAGGGGTGAATTAACTCTTCCCACAAGTAGAAACTGAGCACCGACCGTGTGCTCTGGGTGTAGGATACTAGAGCAGACAACTCAAAAAAGTCCCCAGATGTCATGAGCTGCAGAATAAATCAGAAAAAGAAAAGGCAAACTTGTAAATTATTTAGGACAGGAGGGGGGAAAGAGAAAAATGGTGACAGAGAGAGAGACTTGCCACACTATTTCAGCACTCATGAAGCTTCCCCTATGCAGATGGGAACTAGGGGTTTGAACCCAGGTCCTTGCACACTGTTATGTTTGCACATGACCGGGCGCATCACCACCCAGCCTGAAAAAAGACAACTTTTAAGAGTGTCCTGTAAGGAAATAAAGGAGGGTCTTGCTGACAGGGAGACAGAGGAGGAGTGTCTTCTGAACATTCCCGTGACACTGGATAAGTCCTGCGTCCTCACAGATCCCCACTCCCCTCTAATGCACAGCATCCTTAGTGCTGACCCTGGGACCTGTGATGGCAGGAAATGGGCACATGAGAAGAGCCCAGGATTAGCACTTGCCAGCTGAGAACCTCAGGCCCGAGTCCTAGCTCAGCACTGAGCACTGAGCACCTAGCACCTGGCAGGTGCTCCCTGTCCAGCGGAAAGGGGGCCGAGTCCACTGGTCACTTGCACCCCTTTATGTCCACACAGCAGAGCTGCTGTGCATGCTTGCCGCCTCCTGGGAAGCTCACAGGCCGCCATCCATCATTGCCATGCATCTCTATTAAAAAGCTGCAGCACCAGCATCTACCTCAGGCCTAAGGAGGCCACCTGGGAGGCTCCCACAGCACGCTCAGCAAACACTGAAAACAAACACAGCTGCCTCAGAGTTAGCCACTCTAGCTGCTACTGCCTCCACCTGGAAGCCCCACCCAGTCCAAGGACTCCACCCCCATTCTTCAGGGCTTGGGTGGGGAGGGGGCAACTCTCACTGGCTGAAGGAGTGGTACCTGAGCCCTTTCCTTCAGGTGGGGGATAAACAGACAGGAATATACAATGGGCATGTCAGAATCCTGTTACTAAAAGTAAGTGCTTTTTAAAAATCTATCTATAAAATAAAAAACAGAAAATATTGACATATTTGAACCATAGGATAAGAGGGGTAAAATTCCACACATTTCCCACCATCAGAGTTCCATAACTCATCCCCTCCACTGGAAGCTTTCCTAGTCTTTATCCCTCTGGAAGTATGGACCCAGGATCATTATGAGATGCAGAAGGTGGAACGTCTGGTTTCTATAATTGCTTCTCTGCTGAACTTGGACATTGGCAGGTCGAGCCATACTCCCAGCCTGTTTCTATCTTTCCCTAGTGGAGCAGGGCTCTGGAGAGGTGGGATTCCATGGTGAGGTCGTCTCCCCAGGGAATGCAGGTTGGCATCTTAGTAGCACCTAAAACCTGGTGTTTGAATAATAGTAAATGCTTTTACACGGCTGGAAAAGCAAAGGTCCCATGATGAAAGGTGTCCCTTCTGTCCTGGTCCCCTCCTAGTTCTATACTCCCAAAGGCTTGTTGAAGATCATTCCAGAAAGTGTGTTTGTGGGGAGGGGAGAAGTCAGGGTCTCTTCCTGAGGCCAACATTTTCATCCTATTTATGTCAGAAATATACAGAAGACAAAAACCAAAGCAAGGCCCCATCCTCCATGGAGCTTCCCTAATACAGTCCATGGTGCTGATATATGGTGCCCAGGATTTGAACCTAGGGCCTCATGGATGGAAAGCACAAGCTCTATCTAATGATCTATCTCCCCAGCCAAGGATTTCTTATGTATGTGCATGCAGAACAAACACATGCCCTAATTCTACCTCCGACTGCCCTCTCCACAGCCTCTATACAGAGTTAGGATTAGGATCATACAGACACTGTTCTAAAGCTATTTTAAAGTCATTTGGCAGTCAAATAAAATGCTGTAATCATGATTAGTTCTAATTTTATTTTTTTTGTTTTTTGTTTTTTATTTTTTAAATATTTATTTTATTTATTTATTCCCTTTTGTTGCCCTTGTTGTTTTATTGTTGTAGTTATTATTGTTGTCGTTGTTGGATAGGACAGAGAGAAATGGAGAGAGGAGGGGAAGACAGAGAGGAGGAGAGAAAGATAGACACCTGCAGACCTGCTTCACCGCCTGTGAAGCGACTCCCCTGCAGGTGGGGAGCTGGGGTTCGAACCGGGATCCTTATGCTGGTCCTTGTGCTTTGCACCACCTGCGCTTAACCCGCTGCGCTACAGCCCGACTCCCCCTAATTTTATTTTTTTAAGAGTTAAGGATGAGCATGTCTTTCAACACATTTAGGGCTATTTAAATTCCTTTCTCGGGGAATTGTCTGGCTACATCCTTTGCCTATTTTTTCCCTTTTTCTCTCTTTAAATTTTTTCTCTTGTCTTGTCGCATTGGCAAGCATCACCAGTACAATTCAGGATACCAGCACTCATGATGGAAGGCCTTGTTCTTTGCTTAGATGAGAAGTCATCCGTTTTGCTCTGTTGAACATGATGCTGGATTTCAATCTAAGATAAATGTATTTTATCACATTGAGAAAGTATTTTTCAGTGTCAAGGTGTGGCACACCTGGCTAAGCACACACACTACCTGGCTTCAAGCTACCAGTCCCCACATGGAAGGGGAAATCTCCATGAGGGTTTAAGCAGGTGTGCTGGTGTCTCTCTTTCGCTCTCCTTTTCTATCTCTCCCTCCATTATCAATTTCTGTTTCTATTCAAGATAAATAAATAGTAAATATTTTCAGTAGCTACCTGTTTTTGTTTTCAAGAGTATATTATTAATTTTAAAAAATGATCATTGTGGTCTGGGTAGTGGCACAGTGGATAAAGCACTGGATTCTCGAACATGAGGTCCTGAGTTCAATACCTGGCAGCACATGTACCAGAGTGATGTCTGGTTCTTTCTCTCTCCTTCTATCTTCATGAATAAATAATTTTTTTAAAAAATTATCATTTAGTAGTGTCAAAGGCCTCCTCAGCAACTGGAAATAGAGTCATAATGTTTTTGTCTGTAACATTCATTCATTAGAATTAACAATCGAATATAGATTGATGTCTTGATCATGGAATATTCACTTTCAGAAATATTTCTAAAGTGCTTTATAGTGATTTTGTAAAAACTTTTAGTCAATGCTCATAGTCTATTATTTATTTCTGATGACTCTACATCTTAGAAATAGAGATTACAGTATCTACCTTTCTTCTTTTTTATTTTTTGATATTTATTTCCTTTTGTTGCCCTTGTTTTTTTTTATTGTTGTAATTATTATTGTTGTTGTTGTCATTGTTGTTGGATAGGACAGAGAGAAATTGAAAGAACAGGGGAACACAGAGGGGGGAGAGAAAGATAGACACCTGCAGACCTGCTTCACTGCCTGTGAAGCGACTCCCCTGCAGGTGGGGAGTTGGGGGCTCGAACCGGGATCCTTAAGCTGGTCCTTGTTCTTTGTGCCACCTGCGCTTAACCCACTGCACTACTGCTCGACTCCTCAGTTTCTATCTTTCTATACCTGACTTACTTCACGTGGAGTAATGTCCACAAGGTGTATCCTTGGTGGCATAAGGGGCAATATTTCATTGTTATAACTGAATAAAATCCCATCATATGTTCAGATACAGATTTGCATGCACATACACTTCAGTTACTCCACTGCTAGTCCTTTCCCTAGCCTAGATACTGTGAATAATGTTGATGTGGATAGGGGTGCAAGGTGTGTTGATGTGGATAGGGATCTTGCAAGTTAAGTGTTTTCAATTCATGAAGACAGATACTCAGAAGTGAAATTACTGAGCCATCTACTGATAGGTATGTTTTGAATGTGCTAAGGAAATATTCCATACTGTTTTCCAGAGTGGTTGCACCAATTTGCCCAGCAACTGTGTCTTAGAACTCCCTTTCCTGTACATCTTCCCCACAGTCCGCTAATCATTTACACTTGTTTTAAAATGTCATTTCTTAAGCACAGGTGGCAGAAAGCACAAGGACCAGCATAAGGATCCTGGTTAGAGCCACCAGCTACCCACCTGCAGGGGGGTTGCTTCACAAGTGGTGAAGCAGGTCTGCAGATGTCTATCTTTCTCTCCCTTTCTCCATCTTCCCCTCTTCTCTCCATTTCTCTCTGTCCTACCCAACAACAAAAACATCAATAACAACAATAACTACAACAATAAAACAAGGGCAACAAAAGGGAATAAATAAATTTTTAAAAAGTCACTTGTTATTTATCTTTTTGACAATAACCATTCTAACAGGTGTGAGAAGGTATCCCATTGTGTTTTAATCTTCATTTCTCTGGTGATGTATAATATTAAGCACCTTTTCTTGTGCCCGATGCCATCTGCACATCTTTATTGGAAAACACTGTGTATTCCATTCAATTTTCTACTGGATTATTTGTTTGTATTATGGCTACTGGGTTAATGAATTCTTTATATATTTTGGATATTAATGTCTTAGCAGATAATACTGGCAAATATTTTCCCTAGTTACCTTAAGTTTATTAATAGTTTGCTGTGCTGAAGCAGAGAAAAAAAGAGAAAGACTGGGACCTCAAATATGCATGATTCCACTGCTCGAGGGCATGTTTCTTATTTGTTTTACTTCAAATAGAGAAGGAGAGACAGCATAGCATGGTTCCAAGACCAGGGAGCTTCTTGGATGCCATCTAGAGTGTTCCCATATGGTGCTATAATTCAAATCCAGATCCCCATGCATGTTAAGCCATGCACTCTACCAGGTATAATCCCCAACCACAAAAATCTTTTGAATTTGAAGTATTTCTATTTGTTTGTTGGCTTTTGTTTTTTTTAACTTTTTATTTCTTTATTGGGGAATTAATGTTTTACAATCAACAGTAAATACAATAGTTTATAAATGCATAACACTTCCCAGTTTTCCATATAACAATACAACCCCCACTAGGTCCTCTGTCATTCCCTTTGGACCTATATTCTAGCCCCCACCCACCCAAGAGTCTTTTACTTTGGTGCAACATGCCAATTCCAGTTCAGGTTCTACTTATGTTTCCTCTTCTGATCTAGTTTTTCAACTTCTGCCTGAGAGTGAGATCACTCCATATTCATCCTTCTGTTTCTGACTTATTTCACTTAACATGATTTTTTCAAGGTCCATCCAATATTGGCTGAAAATGGTGAAGTCACTGTTTTTAATAGCTGAGTAGTATTGCATTGTGTATATATACCACAACTTGCTCAGCCACTCATCTGTTGTTGGACACCTAGGATGCTTCCAGGTTTTTGCTGTTAAAAATTGTGCTGCAATAGGGCTATTTATTTGTGATTTTTCTTATTTTCTAATGTGTGCCTGTATAGCTATGAACTTCCCTCTCAGTACTGCCTTTGCTGTGTCCCAAATATTTTGATAGCTTGTGTCTTCATTTTCATTGAACTCTCGAAACATTTTGATTTCTTCCTTTATTTCCTCTTTGACCTAGTAGTTGTTAAGTAGTGTAATGTTGAGCATCCACATTTTGGGGCTATTACTAATATTTTATTGATTGTTCAGTGTTATTTTAATTCCACTGTGGTCTGAGAAGATGCTTGGGATGATTTCAATGCTCTTGAATTTGCTGATGCATGTCTTTGTGGTCTATCCTTGAGAATGACCCATGTGGACTTGAGTAGAATGTGTACTCCAGTTTTCTGGGATGAATGACTCTGAAAATCTCCAATAGTTCTAGTTTATCTATCTCCTCATTTATTTCCCTTATTTCTTTATTGATTTTCTGCTTGGATGATCTGTCAAGTTGAAGAGTGGGGTGTTGAAGTCCCCTACTATGACTGTGTTGCTGTTAATATATTGCTGTAGCTCTTTCAGTAGATGTTTGATGTATTTAGATGACTTCTCACTGGGTGCATAGATGTTAATACTTGTTAAGTCCTCTTGATTGACTGATCCACTGAGCATTAAGTAATGTCCATCCCTATCTTTTTAAATTTTATTTATTTTAAAGTCTATCATGTCAGATGTGAGAATAGCTGTTCCTGCCCTTTTTGTGGGCCATTGCCTTGTATGATAGTTTTCCATCCTTTCACTTTGAGTCTATGTTTGTCTTGTTGAGTTAGGTGGAATTCATCTATTTTGTTACCTTGTTCTGATACTGTTTTAGCTTGTTCAGCTAGTTGTGTTCTTTTTTTTTTAAACAATCTTTTTTATATTTATTTATTTATTTCCCTTTTGTTGCCCTTGTTTTTCATTGTTGTTGTAGTTATTATTGTTGTTGTTATTGATGTCATCATTGTTGGATAGGATAGAGAGAAATGGAGAGAGAAGGGAAGACAGAGAGGGGGAGAGAAAGATAGACACCTGCAGACTTGCTTCACCACTTGTGAAGTGACTCCCCTACAGGTGGAGAGCTGGGGGTTCTAACCAGGATGCTTACATGGGTCCTTGCACTTTGTGCCATGTGCGCTTAAGCTGCTGTGCTACCATCTGACTCCTAGCTAGTTGTGTTCTTACTTCAGCTATAGCTTTCAGCTCTCTAATCTCCTTGAGATAATTAGTGTTTTCTTCCAGAGTTTCATTTGTTGTTTCTGCATTTCTGATGACAATTCTTTCAAACTCTTTATTCACTCCTGTGATTATTTCCTTAACTAGTGTTTGAATGTTGACCTCATTATTTTGTACTTCAACCTTTGGGGGACTTTTAGCTGGACTCTTATCCTGGTTCATTTCTACAATGTTTCTTCTTGTTGGTTTTACCCTTCTGTATAGTATGTTATGAGGTCCCTCTCTCAGTAACTTTTCAACTTACTGATCACTTTTGTCTGGATTAACTTGTGTCTAGGTAAAGTAATTAAAGGGTTCACAGTTGTGGATACTGGCAGTTGTTTCAATATTATTTTAATCCCTGAATTGAAGCACAGTGGCTTAAAAGAACCTTTTGTTCTTTTTCTTCCCTCTAGGATATGGGAGCTTGAGGGCTTTTTAACTATAAATAGGCTTCTTAGCTTAATCCCTCACTCCTGACCAAGAGATAAAGCAGGGTGGGGGAGAGATAATACAGTGATTATGCAAAGAGACTCTCACACCCTAAGGACCCAAAGCTCCAGTCTCAATTCAGCTTTTCTGCCAAGCTAGGCAGCACTTCTGGTACCTGTGAGCTTCTAAACAAGTCCCGTTTATAGTCTGTAGGTTCTGAGCCTATGTTCTCATCAGGAGAACAACATGGAAAGGCTCCCACCACACAGCCCCACCGCTAGGCCACCGAGGTATAGATCTTCTCCTGAGTTTCCTAGTTAGTTCTCTGTCCCCTGGTGTCAGCATAGGGCCTCCCCACTGCTGCTCCAGCTTCTGAGGGCAGTAGGAATGGAGACTCACAGTTGCATGTGGTGAGTCTTAGGGGAGTCCTCTCCTCCCTTCAGCTGTCTTTTTGTGAAACAAAAAGTGAAACAGACTAGAAGCGGTGCCTCAACTGGTAAACTGCTGGACTGTTAATCTCTCCCTAGGCTCTTCTCTGTCTACGAGCCACACGTATTTGCACTCACCAGTGATTTGGTGGGTTTCTGAAGTCATTCTAGTCCTGCCTTGTTGCAGTCCCAGATGATCTCCTTTGTTATTCCTAGTTGACCCAGGAGAGGATAAGAGAGAAACACAGCTGCTGCTACTGCTGCTCCATTTTTTTTTTTTAAATTACCAGAGCACTGCTCAGCTCTGGTTTATGGTGGTGCAGGGGATTGAACCGCAGACTTTGGAGCCTCAGGCAGAAGACTCTCTTTGCATAACCATTATGCTATCTACCTCCACCCATTTTTTTTAATTAGGCTGAGGAGACAGTGTAATAGTTATGCACAAAAACTTTCATGTATGAAGTATCAAAGTCCCAGGTTCAGTCCCCTGCACAACTACAAGCCATAGCTAATAAGTGTTCTAGTCTCTCTGTATCTTTTTTTCTTCATCTCCTTCTCTCATTAAAATACAAAACAAATATATTATTAAAAACTCATGGCTAAAACCCATGTCAAGCAGCTTACTGCCTGTACTCCCTGTTGTATGCTTTACATTGGGTTGTTCTAGCTCTCCCCCTGCCAAGAAAATTGGTTCAGTCCTGCTAGTTTCGCGGGCCCGCTTGTCCCCGCCCCAAGGAACCCTGAGAGAGTTCCAGAGTTCCAGAGTTGGAGAGTTCCAGAGTTCGAGAGTGGTTGGCGCCGCCGCGGGGGAAAGAGGCAACAGAGTTCTGTTTGGTGATTAGTTTGGGTTAGTTTATGAATCATTGTTCCTGAATAAAAAAATACAGCTTCTCTGCCCAGCCGTGTGTCCTTGAGTCTCTGTTACCCGCCCGTGAAGCTAGCCCGGCCAGCTGGAGCCTCCGAATTTTAACAACAACTCCCTTTGAGGAGCTTCCTGACTCCAGGTCACACACTTCACTATTTGGAGTGAATCCCCACTTGGAAATGTTGTGTCTTCTTCTGGGGTTAGTTTGGTAAATTTTGGTTTCTGGGAAAACAATCTCATTCATTCAGGTTTGGAAATGTATTTGCACAGTGCTAAATTTAGTTACTGGTAATTTTTTTAAAAATTTCTTCTCTAGGTCACTATGTCCCCGCTATTGTTTCTTATTTTATATATCTATACTTGTTACCACATTTTATTTATTAGTCCACTAATCATTATCTACTTTGTTATTGATTTTTTTCCCTAAAACTGGGCTATGCAATTAATTTCAAGTGCTTTATTTTCTAACTGGCTATGTTTTTATCTGTTTCTTCCTTCTGCATTCCCTCTGTTATAATCTGTTCTGTTCTGATACAACTCCTTGAGTTACAATCAGTTCATTTGTTATCCAGTCTTTTATGCAAATATTAAGGTCATTATCTTTCCTCTGAGTACTGTTTTAAGTCCATCACATCTCTTCATAGCCAGTGTTCTCACTAACCACTCCTTTCTGGATGTTTGGCTGTCTGTTTTGATTTTTGGAGACATGCATTGAATGGCTGCAGTTTTACTGTCATCTACTTTCAGTGGAACAGTCTTTTAATTTTCTGAGTAAGTAGTAATGTCTTCTTTAGTTGAATTGTAATCAGAGAATATGGCTCATGTTTCATCTACCCTTTGGGCTTTTTCCAGACTATCTTTGTCCCCTGCTAAAAGGTCAGTATTTCTGAATGTTTCACAGGCCCTTGAAAGATGCATTCTCCCATTTAGTCTACAGGTCTGCTCACTATCCACCAGATCTGTTCTATTACTTATGTTAATGATGTCTTCAATATTGATTTCTAGTCTTTGTCTAGTTAACTGAAGACTAAAACACGCAATTTAAAGTAATGTGTTGCCTTTGTTCTTCTGGCCTATTTCTCTTTGCAGCTCCTGAAGTTTATTTATTTTTTGCATCATTATTGCTATTTATGATGGCATGCCTTCTCTCATCCTTCCTGTATGGTTAAGCTTCCAGATTCACTTTCCTTCAGGGACATCTCGAAAAACAACACAGGACTGGAATGTGATTTGTTATCCAGTCTGAGAATATTAGCAGGTGAATTCAACTCATTCATACCCAGCAATGTGACTGCTCCATCCCCAGTTCTCATTTCATATCATCTTTTGTGGCTTCTCAGAATTATTTTCAGCCTTTCTGGGATTTTCTCTCCTGTGTGCTTCTTCTGGGAAAGCTCATATCTTTATCCTAGTGGTTACATCCATAGCTACAGCGTTCTATCACAATCTGTGACTGTTCACGTAACTTATTCACTGTATGCCTCAAGCAAAGAAGAAATGGGTACACTCTCCTTTTCCAAAGAAGCATTAGCACAGGCATGGGTGGGGAGAGAAGGAAAAGAACACAGGTCTGTGGGTGCCAGCTCTGAGTGTGCAGGAGACAGTAAGGATAGCAGGTGCATGCAGACAGGGAGAGCTGAGCATATTCCATCACCGTAGGCCCCATTTGCCTGCCTATGCTGCCTCTCTCTACACCTGACCCCAGTCAATAGCATTCGCTCCCCTCGTGTTTACCATGTACTGTTAAATACAATTATGCTTCAATTACCTCGTTTACAGCAATCCATCATGGCCCTGCCTTCCAGCATCACAGGAGGAGGCAGCTGGGAACTGGCTCTTTTCTCACCCCTCCCCACACAGCAGGCCTCTCTCTCTCTCTCTCCCTCTCTCCCTCCCTCCCTCCACAGACAAGATTCCTCTGTGTGTCCACCTTGGCTGGAGTGTAGGCAGACACTGGGAAATACCATTTCCTTGCCCCCCCCCCCACTCATCCTCTGATTACCTGCTCAGGGAGGACTCCTGGGAGCACTAGCCCTTGAGTTCACGCATGCTCAGAACTCTCCTTCCTTTTAGAGGCTGGCTCAGAAGGTTGTAAATCTGGGGCTCACACTCTCCTGGCTTCTCTTATAGATGTTTCACTGTCTTCTCTGCATCGGGTGTTACTACAAGAGAAAATGGAGCCAACCTATTTCTCTTCCTTTTGTGGCCTCACACCTTTGCTGCAATCCCCAATGAATTCATAATTTGTATTTACTGTCTTCTCTCATGATCCTTTTGTTAATCCTGAAGTAAACGCAGAGCTCAGAAAGATTCTAGAGGGCTAGAGAGATTGCACACTTGACAGCACAAGAATTTGCATGGCATTAGGTCCCAGGTTAGTTCCTGAACACTACATGTACCAAACCTGAGCTTTGGTCACTCCCTCAAGTATACACAAACACACACAAACACACACACACACACACACACACACACACACACACACACACACGGGGAAAGAGAGAGAGAGAAAGACTTTTCCCTTTTAAAAAGTGTATCTTGGGAGTTGGGTGGTAGTGCAGTGGGTTAAGCACATGTGGCACAAAGTCCAAGGACCAGAGTAAGAATCCTGGTTCGAGCCCCTGGCTCCCCACCTGCAGGGGAGTCGCTTCACAGGTGGTGAAGCAGGGCTGCAGGTGTCTATCTTTCTCTCCCCCTCTCTGTCTTCCCCTCCTCTCTCCATTTCTTTCTGTCCTATCTAACAATTATATCAATAACAACAATAATAATAACTACAACAATTAAAAAAACAAGGGCAACAAAAGGGAAAATAAGTAAATATAATTTTTTAAAGTGTATCTTATTTATTTATTTATTTTTTGGATAGAAGCAGAAAGAAACTAAAAGGGGAGAAGGAGAATAGATAGGGAGAGAAAGAAAGACACCTGCAGACCTGCTTCACTGTTCATGAAGTTTCTTCCTGGAGGTGGGGACTGAGGACTTAAACCTGGGTCTTTGGGCATCATAACATGTGTACTCTGATGGGCACCCACTCCCCAAAAGTCTTTTCTTAAAAGTTATTTGCTGGGGCCAGGTGGTGGTGTGCCTGCTGAAGCATACACATTGTAGTATGCAAAGACCCAGGTTCAAGCCCCTGGTCCCCACCTGCAGGGGGAAGCTTCACAAGTAATAAAGCAGAGCTGCAGGAGTCTCACTTGTCTCTCCCTATCTCCCCTTCTATCTCAATTTTTCTCTGTCTCTACCTAATAAACAAACAAATAAATAAAATATTTTCAAAGTTATTTACTTTAAAATAATAATAATAATAAAAGCTTCTCATGTGGAGATAAGAAATTATGTCTATGACTCAACAATTGCCCTATACAGCATTATTTCCCCCAATATGATGCTTTAGAAAAAAAGGAAGAAAAAAGTTTTAAGGACAGTACAAGCTCTTAATCCCCTCCACACACATCCCTCAGATGACATTTCGTTATGTTGTGCTCACATGGGGGAGACAGACAGATATTTCTTTTCATGCATAGTCCACTACTTCTAAATACTAAAGTATATATATGCCTTCCATAACCTGGACTTTTTCTAGAACCTTCTTCTATGACAACACTATTACAGTCCTGCTAGTCCAAAACTCAGCAACAGAAATGTCAGGGACTTGACCCACAATTACACTTGGTGTCCTTCAACTGTCCCTTCTTGTGTCAAGTGAGCCACCAGCATAGGCTGTGTGCAGTGGACCTGCCTCATGGGCCTCGGGTGATCTGGAGCAGCTTCTGACTCTGGAGAGCCTGGTCCACCCACTGTCCCCTCGTCCCCAGACATTCTCCTCAACCCGTCTCATTCCATCTCACCGGCAGGAGTCTGCAGGTAACATCATGAATAATCACTAAGCTCCCATCTTTTTTCCCCTTTCATCTATATCCTTTTGACATTTTCACCTTTTCTCAAGTATTTCTGAATTTCTGGTGAAACATGATATTTCTGCACTTTTTCCCTTCGTGAGAGCAGCTATTCCCCCCTTCCTTTTTTCTCACCACTCCAATCACCAAAGGTTTATGTCTCCATCCCTACCTCCACAGTAACCACTATAATTCTCCCAGTCTTAGATATAAGTTGATTTTTTTCACATTCATATGTTTAATTCTCTATATTCCCCATAAGAGTGAAATCATTCTGTAGTTGTCCTTTACCTCCTTACTTGCTTCACTAAGCATAATCCTCTCCAATTCCATCCACTTTATCCCAAAGAACACAATATCATCTTTTTTTGCAACTATTTCCTGGCAATGTTGAGTGCAGTGGGGAGTAGCCAGACATCAAGACCTGCACACTCAGTGCGACTCACGGCTCTGGCATACGAGAGCTGGGGACACATGGGCACACAGGTGCATGCCAGCATCTCTAACTCCACCTACATGGGCACACAGGTGCATGCCACCACCTTTAATTCCATCTTTCCGGGCACACACGAGCACAGACACTTCTTTTTCCATCCAGCCCACGCTCCTTGATCCTTCCTAGTCCCCCCTCCCTCTTAGCACACCTACAGATCTCTTCTCAAACAGTGAAGAACATGGTTCTTAACTGTCCTCCATTTATTTATTGATTTGCCCTGCAGCTCATCCCCAAACATTCTACTCACCTCTCTACCTGTCTCCTCTGCAAACAACCCTCCTATCCACCAGCAGACAGGGGAAAGGAAGGTAGGGGAGAGTGTTCTCTATCTTTAATATCCAAAACTTTCCAAGGCTATAACTTGGTATTAACTGTTCTAGATTATTCTCCCCAACACCCAAACTTATGTTCTATCAACATTTACATATAAGTGTGTGTGTGTTGTATGACCTCACACCTGCACAATTACAAGGCCAACATTATCAGAGACAGACAGAGAGAGAGAGAGAGAGGGAGGGAGCCCCCACAGTACCAGAAATGCCCCTGAAACCATAGTGTTCCCAATGTGGTGTGGGGGGATTCGAACTACAATCTTCTTCTTCTTCTTTTTTAATCATAAAAGCTCTCCTAACTTACATTCTCAATATCTGTTCCAGCCAATTATTTTTTGTTTTCCTCCAGGAGCTAATGTCAGGC
Source organism: Erinaceus europaeus (assembly GCF_950295315.1). Classification (NCBI taxonomy): domain Eukaryota; kingdom Metazoa; phylum Chordata; class Mammalia; order Eulipotyphla; family Erinaceidae; genus Erinaceus; species Erinaceus europaeus. The sequence continues at coordinate 21,350,004 of NC_080164.1, forward strand.
CCCTGCTGCCTTCTCTGCCCTCCATTCTCGCCTCCCCACTCCAGCTCTGCCCACCCACCAAGCCCATTTCCACTATGCCCCACACCAAGTTGACGTCTCTTCCTCCCCAGGGATCCCTGTGATTTTATTTCCATTCTGAGAGTGATCTGAGTACCCCTGGAGCTCCCCCAACGCAGACAGCTCCTGTCTCTGCTCCTGCATCTTGTCACGCCTCCCAAAGCTCTTGTTTCTGCCATGTAGCCTCTCCTCCTTGTGACTGCTCCAGTGAGTCCCTTCAGCTCTCCGAGAGAGACAGCTGATAACTAACTATTCTCCTCCACTCCTTGGAAAACGTTTGCCAGAAACCTCCCTTCTCTGTGGGTGGCTTTCAGTGGGTACCGCGGGCACTTCCACTCTGCTTCCTTTGTTTCTGTTGGATGCATGGACACTGGCGAGGTCTCTGTTACTTGCTGCTGTGCAGGGTGGACCTTCTGGGGCCAGCTCTGTGCTGGAAGTTTCTGGAAGATGAGAGGAAGAACCTTGGCGGTCTTTCACACTCACAAAAGTCACCATTGGGGCAGGTCGATGACTGAGAGGGATGTTGGGGGGGGGGGCTTCTGGGAGCTGTAAGGGTTCTAGGTCCCCATCCAGAGGGATCACATCTGTGCACAGGTTATCTGTCCAGGTCTGTTGTGCTCCCTGCTATATGTGTGCCATACCTCAAGGAGAACGTTAAAGAAAGAGAAAAGGATGGAGGGAGGGAGGGAGGGAGGGAAGAGGGAGAAAGGAGATAGGGGGCCCTTTTCTGCTGCCACAGATGTTTCTTCCAGCAACACTTCTTCCTTCCTATTTTGTTTCTCCCACCTCTGCTGCTTCCTGGAAGCAAAGCAGGTACAGAAGTTCCTTCCCTTCAGCCCTGCTGATACTGGTCTGCCCAGTAGGTGTGTCGTTCCAGGTGCCACCCCCACCCTGCACCCAGGACACATGCTTTGCTGGTACTTTATGTCAGCTCTGCCCCTGACACTTTTGCTATCCTCTTCTCCACCCTACCCCCCACCCTATGGGTCTCTGCTCCACCTCAAGCCTTCTTCAGAGTCCAGACTTTCCAATGTCACTGAAAATGCCATCTGGGGATGATATGAAACTGTCCTTGTGTTACTGTGCTGCGATGTCCCAGAAATGGAAACAAGAGACACAAACAGCCAAGCTCAGGTACACATCCCTCGTGTAGCATCTCTAGCTCCCAGCAGTGACTCACAGCTCCCGAGCCCCTGTCTCCCCACCACTATAACAGAGAGAGGAGCCAGGACCTTCTTGTATGCCAGCTGAGCCCACGAAAGCAGAATGGGGGGGGGGGGTGTCAGGGTGTGGGCAGGGCTCAGCGCAGTGTCTGAGCACAGGACTAGCATGACTTGGGCCTCAGGTTCAGTCCAGGCACTGTGGATGCCAGAGCTGTGTGAGGCTCTGGTCTCTCTCTCTCCCTTTCTCTCTCTCTCTCTCTCACTCTGTGTGTGTGTGTGTATGTGTGTCTGTCTCTTTCTCTCTTTGTGTTTGTATCTCTGTGTCTCTGTGTTTATGTGTATCTCTGCCTATCTATCTATCTCTGTCTCTCTTATTTTCTCTCTCTCTCCCCTCTAGCTTATAAAAACAAGAGGCCAGGAGGCAGCTGTCCAGGGAAGAAGCACATTTCATGGTGCCGGAGGCCCTGTGTTCCAGTTGTGGTGCCACTTGAGAGAATTATGGGTGGCACAGGAAGTAGTACATGAGTAGTGTGGTGTCTCTCTCTCTTTTTAAAGTATTTTTACTTATTTATTATTGGTTAGAGAGAGAAATTGAGAGGGGGAGATAGAGAGGGAGAAACACAGAGAGACACCTGTAGCCCTGTTTCACCACTCGTGAAACTTTCCCCTTGCAGGTGGGGACCAGGAGCTTGACCCTGCATCTTTGTGCTCTTGGTTAACCAGGTGCCACTGCCTGATCCATTATGGTGTCTCTCTCTCTCCCTCCATCAACCTCTCTCTCTCTCACCCCTCCTTCCTTCCTTCTCTCTCTAAAATAGACCAGTGGGAGAGGGGGCTGGGGAAAGCTGCTGAGCAATGGCCTCTTGCATGTGTGAGACCTGCTGCCACAGTGATAACAATAAAACATAAAAATAAATCTTCTGAATTACTTTTGCAGCAGAGTATGGGAGGTACAGACATGAGAGTCTCAGCCTTATGCAGGGGGCTGTCCATGGTGCTGATTCTCTTCCCACTGACATCATATCCATTCTAGCAGGTGCCTGCTGTCCCCAGTCACCCCCACCCCAGTCCCCCACCAGCAGCTAGTCCTTTTGGGTAAGCATCACACTCCACCCACCCCTCCGACTCTCACCGCCTCGCAACACCACCCACACTCACACCTCAGCCCTCAGCAGATTCTCCAAAAGACCAATTTGCTGACTGCCCAGCTCTTCTCTCCTGCTGGCTATGAAGTCACAGAAGGATGGAGCCACCACCTGGAACCACCGCCTGGCTGTGAGCAAGCACAGGCTCCCTCTGCCAGGAGGGTGAGTCCAGACTCCTGCCTCACACCTGTGCCTCCAGGCTGCAGATGGGCCCACTGTTCTCCCAAGGCCCCAGGTCTCCCCATGCCCACGGCAGCTAGTCACACAGGCTGCCCTTCCTGAGAGTGGTGGCAGATGGGGACATAAATTCTTCAAAAGCCACTCATGCCAAAGAGCAGGGAACATATGAGGGAAGCACAGACAGTAAATCCTTCCAAGTTCACCCAGCTTCAGGAGGCTGGACATGCCACTGCTCTGGGCTTGGGAAAGGCTGCACCTACAGGTCAGCTGTAGACAGGGTGGGCAGGGCCTCTGTGTGAGGCCCTGCATGATCCTCGGCTAACCATTGTCCACCCTGGGGAAGCAGAGGCCTGTGAGGGGGCCCTGTCAGCACACTCCCTGCCCCTGACTCTTCTGACACTCTTCTTCTCCCCACCCGACCACCACAGGGCTCTGCCCCACCAGGCTGTGTGGCCATCCTCACACCTCCTCCAGAGGCCAGACTCTTCAGTGTCACTGAAAATGCCACCAGGGGATGGTGTGAAACTGTCCTCCTGTTGCTCTACTTTGATGTCCCAGAGCCAGAAGTAACAGACTGGAGCTTCTCAGGGTCAGGGGGCCTCAGGCATCCGGTACCCCCACCCCAGACTCTGTGTGTGGGGGAGGAGGTATCAGCATGGAGCAGACAGAGAGCACAGAGCCTGGGTGGGAGACAAGACCAGGTTCCAGATCCTTCTTGCCTTTACACATTGGCACAGGCAGGGGATGTGACATCTCCCAGTCCCAACAACCAACAAGTGTCAAGTGGCCTGGTCAGGTCACAACCCGGCCTGCAGGGGGGGGGGGGTGAAGAGGCTTCCTGCCCATGAGTCAGCAGCTGGCCAGGACTGCCACACATACTCCTGACTTCCCAGGACAGAAAAAAATCCTACTCAGCAAAGAGACTATAAGGACCAAAGCAGCAAGAGTTGCTGCTGGAAAATTATCAGTCCTGAAGTTGCCTACCTCCTTGGACTCCCCTCTCCAGGAGAAATAGGTAACAGAAGAAGTCTTCCATCCACCCCCCGCCAGGGCATTTGGGGATACCCACATCCCTAATTCTGGGCTGCACCCAGCTGCTCACAGTGCTGGTCCCTCTCAGAAAGGCAGAGATGGCAGGGGTGAAGCACTTGCTAGAGTGCACATGTTAACATGCATAAGGCCCCAGGTTCAAGCCTCTGGTCCCCTGGTCCCCATCTGCATGGAGGAAGCTTCACTAGCAGTGAAACACTACTGCAAATATCTTTCTATCTTTTTTTTTTCTCCTGCTCTTCTTTTAATTTTTCTGTCCTATCAAATAAAAAATAAGTAAATGGGGGAGTTGGGTGGTAGCATAGCAGGTTAAGCACAGGTGGCGCAAAGCGCAAGGACTGGCATAAGGATCCTGGTTCGAGTCCCCAGCTCCCTACCTGCAGGGGAGTTGCTTCACAGGTTGTTAGGCAGGTCTGCAGGTGTCTATCTTTCTCTCCCCTGCTCTGTCTCCCCCTCCTCTTTCTATTTCTCTCTGTTCTGTACAACAATGACAATATCAATAACAACAATAATAACTACAACAATAAAACAAGGGCAACAAAAGGGAATAAATAAATATTTTTAAAACAATAATAACAAACAAATAAATGTTTTTTTTTAAAAAGAAAGAGCTTAGAAAAGCAGAGACAGTGAGTCAGGAGAATCTCAGGATGTGTGAGGGTGCTCCATCTTGGGTCTGAACAATTTGATCAGAACAAACAATTTGGTCTAAACAACTTATGTCTCCTTAGGAGATCATGAAAGTGGAGTCCTCACAGAGAGAGAGACAGAGACATACACACACAGGCAGGTGCACACACACAGAGACACACATACACACACACCCCACCGGGCCCTGTGTCCATCCTCCAGCCCAGAGACAAATTCTCCCAGCCTCCAAGTGCCCCATCATTCCTGATACTCCGCAGTGTCTCCATAATGCGCGCTGAGGTGTGTGTGTAATTGGCGGCTGCTGGCGGGGCCCTTGAAGGGGAAATGGAGTGTGTCTAAACGCAGACAGAGCACTTAGCACTGGGACAGGATGTGGGGCTCCGGGCCAGCTCCTGACTAGAGACTTGGGCTCCTTCCACCTCAGCTAGGGAGCCGGGAGAAAGAACCATCCGTCTCCATGTTCTCGGCTCCAGAAACAATGTTTATAAAAGGGAAGGTGATTTCAGAGACCATTTATTTCCCTGGTTCACAGCCCCCCCACTCTGTGCTGAGGTTCCTCTTCCAGCCGATTTTAATCTCTTCACAATCGGCAACAGCCTCGGCTGGCCGATGCTTGAAATTGCTCAAAGGGGATCCAATCTTTCCCCACATGGGGTTCCAGCTTTCCCTCACCACCCCCTTCCCCAAATAAAAGTTTCATCCCTGCAGCACTGTCTTTCTTTGCCACGTCTTCCTTCAGGGACTCTGCACAGCCAGGCAGGACCTCTTGCCTTCCTGGGTCACTTTGTTCCTGGATCCCATGTCACTTGCCCATCAGATCAAAGACTCTTCTCCAGCTGTGACACCAAGGGACACCCACCAGAGGGCTCAGGGACAGACTAGCTAGGAAGTGAAAAAGTCACCCCCAAAACAAAAGGACACCTTTTCTACCCAGAGGTCAGCCTAGAGAGCAGAAGTGAGGCCTTCAGGAACCATGTGGGGTTCCCTTTGTGTGGGTACGTGATGGCCAGAGGCCCCCAGCTCTGACCCCAGGGCCCTGTCCCCCAAGGGTCCAAGGGAGTCGCACTTGGGACAAGGGTCATCCTCCACTCCATCCTTCCCAGCCCTGGGCCAGCGTGTGAGCACAGCAGAGAAGGCAAGCTCTGTGCTCAGGGAGCCTTGAGCCTGGCGAGCACTGTGCTTTCTCCTAAGTGCTCAGAAAACCATCTGTTCCGAAATTTGGAGAAATTAACACTAAGCTGATTGGTCTTTTTCTCTGAGTGGAAAACATTGTCTCTGCCAGACTGAGAGAAATCTCACAGAGACATCAGAATCATGCAGAAAACAACTTCTGAAGTCAGACTGCCTTGATTTTTTTTTTTTTAGGATGTATTTATTTAGAGGGAGAAAGAGGCCTGGGAGATGGTTCACCTGGTAGAGCACACAGCTGACCATAAGCAATAAGCAAGGACCCAGGTGTGAGTCCCCTGCAGCACATGGGAGCACTGTGCCAAAGTTGAAGCTTCAGGCAAAGTGAAGATCTTTCTGTTTAATTCTCTCCCAGTCTCTCACCCTCTATCTAAAAAAAGAGAGAGTGCCAGAAGCAGTGGAGTCATGCCAGTGAGGAACCTAGAATAACCTTGGCATACACATGGGTGGAATGCAGGGAGGGAAGGAGGGAGGCAGTGAGGGAGAGAAGGCACTGGGTGACAGTACAGCCAGTAAAACTGTATATGCTGCTATGTGCAAGGACCTGGGTTCAAGCCCCTGTTCCCCACCTACAGGAAGAAGCTTCACAAGTGGTGAAATAGTGTTGCAGGTGTTTCTCTCTCTCTCTCTCTCTCTCTCTCTCTCTGTGTGTGTGTGTGTGTGTGTGTGTGTGTGTGTGTCTGTCTGTCTGTCTGTCTCTATAAGAAAAAAAGTAGGGAAAAGGGAGACAGGGAGAAAGAGAGGGAGAGAACAAGATTTGTGTGCTAAGTTCCAACTCAGGAACCATGGAAGCAAGTCCTGTGCTCTGCCACTGTACCATCTCAGCCACCAAGCTGTCAGAGTTATGCCCCTCCTGCTGTGATGGGGGGGCAGGTGTGGGTGGGAGCTGTGTCCATGATTCCAAGTCCCTGCCTGACTCAGTCTCCCTTCCTCTGCACATCTCCAGCAGTCAAAACACCCAGCCTGGCCCCAGACCTCCCAGCTGAGTTGGAGGGTATGGAAGGTAAGAAGTTCCTAGTAGGCATCTAAGCTATGGGTAGGGACACACACCTCAAGCTTCCCAGCAGACAGGAAGCCGCCCCCCCAGGCAGTGTGCAATGCCAAGCCCAAGACCCACAGCACAGATGTTCCCCGGGAGGCTGCCCCATAAGCCCAACTCACCATCCACAGGCAGCAGCCAACAGGGCAGGCAGTGTCTAGTGTATGCTGGCAGAAGGGGAGGGCCTGAGTCCTTCCACGAGTCCACAGCAGAGAGTCCTGTTGTGATTTCTCCCTGACTGACTTTATGGGGACACCTTCCTGAGTCACTTCCAGCCAGCGCTCAGCAGGATAGCCTGCCATACTGGACATAAGGGGCTTCAAGCTACCAGGAACAGCACAAGGCCCCACACTCCCTGCCCCAACAGCACTACCCCCAGCAAATTCTTGGTTGAGTCGCATTGACCATGTACACTGTACACACGTGCTCTTTGCTTTATGAAACAAAGGCCAGGAGAGAACACCCCTGGCCAAGCTTTCTACCTGCTGTGCCTGAGATCCTGGGTTCAGCCCTGCCACTATATGGAGCTCCTTGGGTGATAGAGTGGTGCCCTGGTGTCTCTCCTCTCTGTGTCTCTCTCAAATAAACAAACAAATAAAGAGTGGGGGTGAGGGGCTGTGGGCAGTGGCACACCCACCTGAGAGCAGTTGTTACCACATGCAAGGACCCAGGTTTGAACTCTTCTCCCTACTTGCGGGGGGGGGGGGGAGCTTCATGAATGATAAGCAGGTCTTCATGTGTCTCTCTCTCTCCCCTCCTTCTCTGTCTTCCCCTTCCCTCTCAAATTCCCTCTGTCTTATCAGATAAAGTAGAAAAAAAAACATCACACACATAGAAGCAAACATTGGCAGGACACTGCACAGTGTTTGCTTCGGAAATGTAGTTGAAGGATCAAGTCCAATAGCAAGGAAAAATAAAAAAAAGAATAAACCAAGGGATCTACTTCAAACTGAGAAGCTTCTGCAAAGCAAAGGGAGCCATGGCCCAAACAGAAAGACGCCTGAGTGAACAGTAGACTTTTACATGTCAAATACCAGAGAGGTCTAAATAGCAAAACATATAAAATATTTTTTAAAACTTAGAAGCAGCAACAGCAAAAAAAAAAAAAAAAAACTTGACTAAAATATAGGGAGAGGATGTGGGTAAAATGTTTACTAAAGAAGAGATGCAGATGGTCAACAGGTGTGAAAAATGCTCAAAATTCCTGTCATAGAAATGCAAATGAAGATAATGCAATATCACTTCATACCTGGAAGAGTGTCATACATCAGAAAGGACAGAAGCAAGCGCTGATGCATGTGTCGAGGGAAAAGCCTTCTGCATGTTAGTAGGAATGTAAATTGGTTCAACTTCTCTGCAACACAGTGTGGATGTTCCCCCAGAACACTAGAAATGGATCTACCCTATGATTCGGAAATTCTTCTCCTGAGATCTACCCAAAGAACAGAAATACCAGTTCAAAGAGATAGATCTCTGTACATCTATGCTCAGAACAGCACAGTTAGTTCATAATAGCCCAAACCTGGAAACAACCCAGATGTCCAATAACAGAGAAAGAGAGTTATAGTACATATACACAGTGGAATACTACTCAGCTGTAAAAAAATAATGATAAAATGTTCTCCTTTTTCATATTTTAGAGGAACTTGACAGAATCACGTTAAGTGAGATCAGCTGAGGGGAAAAGAATTCATACTGGTGCTCTCACTCACAGGTGGCACTTAAGGAGCAAGACAAGAGAAGGGAAACACATTGTGAAGCGAGGAATGGGTGGGGTGGACTGTAGCAAAGCACAGGACTCTGGACTTGGGGAAGAAGTTGGAAAGGGGGCTGGGTGTCCTGTGTGTGATGGTGAAGAGGGATCTGGGAGGTGGTGGTGAAAGTGTACTGACATCTGTCTTGGGAAAATAAGGAACTGTCCCCATGTGCCAACTGTCCTGTAAACATTATTTTCCCCAATAAAATGATTTTATGAGGAGGTTGGATGGTGGCTTACCAGGTTAAGCTCACATAGTATGAAGCACAAGAACTCATGGGCAAGGATCCCGGTTCAAGCCCCTGCTCCCCATCTGCAGGAGCGTGGCTTCACAAGTGGTGAAGCAGGTCTGGTGGTGTCTCCCTCTCTAGCTTTCCTTCCCTTCTCAAATTCTCTCTGTCCTATCCAAAAAAATCGAGAAAAAAAAAATGGTCACAGGAGCAGTGGATTCGTAGTGCAGGCATCAAGCCCAGTGATAACCCTGGAGGCAAAAAAAAAAGATTTTGTGAAATTTATTTGATAAAGACAAAGAAAATCAAGAGGAAAGGTGGGGGTAGAGGGGAAGGAGAGAGAAAGAGAGACACCTGCAGACCTGTTTCACCACTTAGAAAGCTTTCCCTTGCAGGTGGGGAGTGGAGGGTCTCAAACCTGGGTCCTTGTGCATGGTACCATGTGTGCTTAACCAGGTGTGCCACCACCTGGCCCCAAAATGATATATATATATTTTTAATTAACAACCTAACTCATGTTCAAAACAAACTATGCTTACATATGTATATGATTAGTTTCAGGAGAGGGAGTCATTCACTAGTAAGAAAGGAAAGGAGAGGGTTGCTGACTGGAAGGCAGCCACTCCAGCTGGGAAAGGTGGGTGGGGGGTGGGGAGGCTTAGGGTGCAGGGCTGCCTGCAGTGACCAGGAAGTGGGGGCTGGCTTCCTGCCAGTAGTCAGGGTGATGTCATTATCTACACATATTCAGGAGTTTTCTGGGAAATGCATGCATATTTATGAGGTGGGCCCTCTCAGAATAATGATCTCAGGGTTCAGGAACAGGAAATGGGGGAAACACCCCGTGGGGCAGGTGCCGCACTACAGGTCAGCTAGGACATCAGGCACAGCCTCCACTGCCTGCTTCTGTCCAATCTGGGGTCCAAGTCAGGGGTCCTACTCAGCCAGGCTCTGTCTGAGTCCCATCACAGCCCAGAGAACAGGACAGGGGACCACAGAGATAGCAGTTAGTACAGGGAATATCTAGCCAGGCAGGAGGCCCTGGAACACATGTGGGAACATTACAGCACCAGGGGAAACTCCAGTGCTATGGTGTGGCGTGTCTCCCCACATCTCTCTGTCTCTGTCTGAATGAAGATGTCTACCAATCCCGCACCAGCTTAGATTTCGGCTCTGCTTTCTCCAAAGGACAACCAGTGATCATGTCCCCAGCAGTCCAGGCTCCTTGGTGCCCTGTCTGCCCCACGGCACAAGGCTCACTCTCGGGCCCACAGCATCCCTGTGCCTCCCATGACTGGACTCTGTTCTTTCACCCTTCGGTTTGCCCCTCACTTTGCTCCTTCTGCCTGTCCAACCCCAGGCCCAAGAACCCCACCATGGAAAGCTTCCTGAACTCTTCCCTGGCACAGGTGAAGACAAGATGTACGCAAATAACCTTCCAGGAAGTCATCCTGATTCAGTTACAGAGAAATGTCCAGGGGTGGGGAGACAGCACAGCTGCAACACAACAGATTTTAACACCTAGGCCCTAGAGGTGGTAGGTTCAATCTCAGTTATCAGCAAACGCCAGAGCTCAGCAGTACCTTGGTCTCCCTCAACAAATCTTGAAGTCGGGCAGTGATGGACCCGGTTAACAGCAAATAGTACTAAGTGCAAGGACTCGGGTTCAAGTTCCTGCTCCCCACCTGCAGTGAGGATGCTTCACAAGTGGTGAAGCAGGTCTGCAGGTGTCTGTCTTTCTCTTTCCATTTCTATCTTCCCCTCCACTCACAATTTCTCTCTATCCTATTGAATAAAATGGAGAAAGAAAAAAAAAAGAGGGGGCCAGGCAGTAGCCGGGCAGGTTAAGCACACATGGAGCGAAGAGCAAGGACCGGCATAAGGATCCTGATTGGAGCCCCCAGTTCCCCACCTACAGAGGGGTCATTTCACAAGCAGTGAAGCAGGTCTGCAGGTGTCTATCTTTCTCTCCCCCTCTCTGTCTTCCCCTCCTCTCTCAATTTCTCTCTGTCCTATCCAACAACAACAATAACTGCAAGGGCAACAAAATGGGAAAAATGGCCTCCAAGAGCAGTGTATTCATAGTGCAGGGACTGAGCCCCAGCAATAACCTTGGAGGCAAAAATAAAAGAAAGAGAAAGAGAAAAAAAAATGACCACCAGGAGCAGTGGATTCATAATGCCAGCACACTGAGCCCCAGTAATACCCTGGAGGGAAAACAAAAACAAATCTAACAAGAGAAAGGTCATCCAGGTGGTGCCACCACATGCAGCTGCCCCAGACTCACATACAACGGCGTGACGGTTCCGATACACAGAAATCCTCTGGTATCAAACAGCTTGTCCTCTCGGCTTAGGACAAGATAGCAGCATAAATGCACAGGCTCCACACTCGCTCTCACCTGACTCACTTTACCAGCAGACTGACACCTCAAAGCAGAATTTCCTGAGACATTTCTGGAAATGCAGAAAGGGATGAAGCAATGGCTGTCAGACTCAGGCAGCTGGTATATGATGCTGCTGAGAATAGGAGCTACCACTCTTGATTCCAATCCAACTGCAGGCACTGAGGCCACAGGCACAGGGGGCGGGGCTCTACAGGGCTGGGTGGGGAAGCAGGTGGATGGTGACCAAGAAGCTGGACCTGAGCAGCCGTGGAGCTTAGGCAGATGGGTCCACAGAAACAGAGCCTGCGAGAGTAGCAAACTCCTATGTCAAGGTCCAGAAGAGGGACAGGGGTGCTGAGTCCTTTCTGGTGTGGGGGAGGATAGTTCAGGGTTTCCTTATGTCTCGGGGAACTCACTCCCTGTCTGGGAAACCATTCCAAAGAGGACAAGGGTTGGGATGCAATCCCACCACCACCCTCTGCCCTGTACCCACAGGCTGCTGGGCAGCCAGCCCTAAGCCCCTTCCAGTAGACAGAGGAATCGCATACCCCAAGGGGGGTCTGGAAACCAGAGAGCTATATGAACAGGACCTGGGGAAGGGGAGGCTGGTGGTGAGGTCACTTCTGGAAAAGACAGCAGCAATGCAAATAAAACTCATACAAACCCTCTGCCAAAAATTCTGCTAGAACTAAAAGCCATGATTTTCCACCGAGAAGCTCCTCAGGTAAGCTGATGAAAGGGGCAGTTGCTGTAGAGTCAAGAACCAGCAGCTCAGGAGATCAAGTGGGAAATACACATGTGTAAGTACATCAATAAGTGTGAGAATGCCGAAATAAATCAGGGGTAGTTTTCATTATTTATCTATTTTACAAAAGAGTATATTTAGAGAACAGGCCCAGCCTGAAGGTCTAATCTATAATTAACAGTAATTCCAAAAGGAAGGAGAAAAGCAGACAAATAAAGAACAGGGAAACATGAAAGATGAAAGAACCACTGAAGATTTCTGGAGGTATGTTCCTGAACTCCAAGGACAAGAAGAAAATGCCATGGGGACATTAGTCCCCATGTGGAACCAGGTATTGGTTTAGTGGGAGGTGAAATGTGCTGCTATCTACTTGGGAGACATGGAAATGTTTCCTGGTGTCAACAACAATCCTCTTAGTCAATATTCTCTCAATAAAGTGATACTGAAGTTGGGGGCAAAAAAAGAGAGAACATTCCATAAGTGTAAAAGCCTTGAAGCAGAAGTAGCAGGTTCCTAGCAGCAGAGCAGTGACTAACCTTCAAAGACAGGAATTTAGAAGCCAGTGGAAAACTGTCCCCCCGACTGCCAGCTCCCCGGGCCAGATGTTACCATCTGCAACCTGTATAACATCTGTGAGCATGTGGGAGTGATTCACAGAAGATAGAACTCCTAACCCATAAGAAGAAAATGCACCAATAAAAAAAGAAGAGGTGGAGAAAGAGAAGGAGGAGGAGGAAGAGGAGGAGGAAATGATTCAAACAGAAATCTCTAGACAAGTACGACAAAAGCAGAGATGGGGTGAGTGATGACCTTGTGATTTTCAGGGTTAAATCTGAGCAGCATGAATGAGCAATGTAAGTGACAATAAGTCTGGGGGGAAAAAGACAGTCTACAGAGAAAAACCTGACATTTAGTTCTAGAAATGTTAAACTGTGCCGGCAAACCAGAAATTAGAAATGTTATCGGAGAGACATTTACGCGCTGAGCTCTGGTTCTGACGCTAAGTGAGACAGTATTTTATGGGGTGAAAGATGAAAAGTGGAAACTGCCTATTTACAGTAACTACTGCTGTCTGGGCTTAGCGCCCCGGACCACGGCCTCAGGTCCTGAACTGCTGAGGAGAGTCATATGATCAAGTCATCCCGGGGCCTATCAGACTGGAAGTGTGATGAAGGTATCAAAAAGTCAAAAGACCTCTGTAAATGACTGGACTTATACAGCTGATGCTTCATGGGCAAGTAAGATGACTTGAAACCTTGGTGGTCCCTTCTTTTTTAGAGACATGCTTTCAAATGTTTTGTGAAAGAAGATACCAGACAGTGTCTGTGATATATAATAATATACCCAAATTAAAGAGGAGCTGGGATAGTAATTAGCCAGAATATTTTAAAAAAAATAAATAAAAGAAAAGAAAAAAAGGAGGAGGAGGAAAACGAAAAAAAAGTATATTCTTGAACCTACACTGGCAGTTTAAAAAAAAACTCCAATCTCACTCATGAATATAGATGTAACTTTCTTTTTTAAAAATATATATTTTATTTATTT